>NC_041393.1:156900150-156908298 GCF_002162155.2 Triticum dicoccoides | reverse complement strand
CTATCCATGCCTCTCTCGAATACGTAATACACACACATACCTCTCTAGGCCCCGCCAAATGCATCAACTACACATTCACACATGTTACATCACATACCCCATTGATCTAAAAAGCCCTCTATTCACGTTTATTTCACATACAACATTCCTTTTGAATAAAGTGTGGCCAAAAAATTATTTTAGAGTTTCTACATATATACAACATTACGAAGTTATATGGAGGAGTACGAATGCTAATTTGCATTGCATGGTGCCCACAATGATATTTATTCCGCACTGTGAATTTGTATATTTTTATACTATATACAAAGTTCATCATAATAAAGAGAAACGAAGAGCATCTCTCTCTCCATCGCATACCCCCCCCTGTACGCCCCTTTCATGTATGCACACAAAACTATCTCCAGGTCCTCTAAAAGTAAGCCCCCAAAAAATTCACGCATGTTTCATCTTTCTCTCGCGATATATGCAATGACGATCATTGTATTTGAAGCGAAAGCACGATACATACATTGGACTTCATAATCCACTCATTACGGTCACTATTTATGTTTAGTGGTTATTATACAGTCACGGGCTCACCGTACAACTTTGTATTTGCTCATGACATGACTAGTTGACCAGTTAAACGCTCCACGTGGCACCTCTAGTGTTGCATCACGTTATCTCACTACCATTGTGCCCACCTGTCGACTTGTATCTACTCTACATCTACACTATTATAAAATACATAAAATATAAAATACACTCTTATAAAAAACAGAGTTGGTGATGATGGTGTGCCTGCCATCCTGCAATATAGCCCGTCCGATTTATATCTGACGGATAGGAAAGAAACTATGGCAATTTTGCAAAAAGGTACCCACACACCTCTCCACATTTGCAAATAAGGCCTTCCCTCGTTCATCCTTTTCTCTCACAAGCTAAACAAGTCATACAAATGCATCTTGATGTTACGTGCAACGCACGGGCATCTTGCTAGTAAGAATGAAAACAAACGACAAAAAAATATTTTGACGGTGGTTCAAAGTCATGACCGCGGGCACAGCGGACAAGGTGGCCTTGTATTGGTATGCTGAGCCGTCTGTTTTAACACACAGGAGCTGGTGTGGTGATTATACACACACGCACGCATGCACACGAACTCCATCCACGCAACACTCACACAAACACATGCACCCATGCACGCACGCAACACTCACACGTACACACGCAGCCACGCACGCATGCAACACTTACATGCACACACGCACGCATGCATGCACACACCGGTACACCACACGACCAACACACACTCTCATGCTCAAGTGCTCAACCTACACGTGCATGCGCACACATCAGGCCCTGACAGACACATACACAACCAGGTGATTCCCGCGCATGGGTTGGAGCCTTGTCGCGCCTGCGTAAATTTGTGTTTATCTGACCTTTTCCCTATGCAAACTGACAGGTGGGACCCACAAGGAACGTGGTCAATTTAACTAGTCAACATGGCACCACGCAGACTATTTGGCCGGTCAATAGAGTGCAATCCGATGCTGAACTGTGAGCAAGTGACCGGATAATCACCGCAAAACATATATAGTGACTATAATCAGCTTATTATGAAGTTCGAGACCGTATTACGCTTTTCTCTCTGTAGGCCCTCCCAAACTACATCTGTACACGTTCTCGCATGTTACATCTAACAACTATGCAATACAGCACTACTACTACACTCTAACACAATAAATCATATGTGTTTTTAGTTTTACTAGATATCATATTGTTACTTATAATTATTCAGTTTGCATACATTAAAATTGCCTTTGAAATGTATGGCCAGTATCATCTCCCGCGCGGGAAAAATCCCGCCCTTTCCTGTTTAATCGGGTTTGTATCGATGGATCGTGCGAAACAGCAAAACTATAGTACTATACAGTACAAGTGACAGTTCACTGGGCCGTCGTGTCATCTACTCCTCCGTCGTAAGAGTGGAGCGCTCGCTTTCATAAATCTTCTAGTCCCTTTCGCCGACATGTGGGACATCAAGCTACCGGGTCCACGTGCCATACCGGAATACATTGTAGAGCAGCCGAGGTGAAGCACCCCAGTCATGGCGCCGGCATAGTAATGAGCAATGAGGCGTCAAATCACAAAGCTGCACCTTTCCCGCAGTTAAGTTGGAGGGACGAAGTAATAATGCTAAAAAAAGAAGTTGGAGGGACGAAGCAACCATCATTTCACTCGTTGCTGAATCCGCTTCTCCCTCATCTTCTTCAACTTAACCACGTGTTGCTTCTGCCGTTGTTCTGCCTCATGTGGGACGCGGATCAGCATGGTAAAGCACTGACACGTGGGACCGCATGTTAGCAAACCGCCAGGACAACGTCCTTCGAAAATAAGAAACCTCCCCCGCCATCCGCGCGGCAAAATCACCTCCTTTTTACTAATCTTTGATTCTATAATTTTTTAGATCAATATAATTGAGATTTGTATAGATAGCACACAGGAGCAAAACCAAGTGGTACGGTTAAGGGCATCCACAATGTGTAGCCAAATGTGACAATAGCTTTTGGCATCGTGGGAACCATTGTGGACGGTGTTGCCAAAGCCAAAAAGATGGAACCAAAGCTCCCTGATTGATTGATTGAAGGAATAGAAAAATGCAACGTCTCTCCTCTTTCTCCCATGCTTGGACGCATGTAGTACAGTATAGAGCATAGAGTCTACTCCCCTGTCCCTTCTATCACAAATCACAAAGCAGTGAGGCGTCAAATCACAAAGCACGGACGAAGCAACCATCATTTCACTCTTCGCTGACTCCACTTCTCCATCGTCTTCCTCGAGAAACCATCTCACCGCACTAGTACTCCTAGTAGTAGTACTAGTAAAGGACTTCCTGGATGCAAATAAGGCGGTTGTCTCGGCTTGCAGGCGGCACTTGCGAACGACTTATCGTGGTCTCCCTCAATGGTGTTCTCCGTCGAACGCACTTCGCCAAACCACAAAAAAAATCGTCGATGTCACCGCAATGGGCAAGGAATTCAAATATAGTTACTACCTCCATTTGTTTTGTACACAAGGCCAGTATATCAGAATTACAATTTGCAAAGGGCCACTAACACTAATCGAGGCAAAATTGATGGGGTTAGCAACCAAGGACATTAATATCCCCTGCATGCATGCGGAAGTGAGAAGGTTTGTTTGCATGGCGCTGCATTAATCAAGCGATGAGGAGTGAGATGGTTAGCTCTTTGGTCTTTCGAGAAAAAAATACGCATTAATTGACACGTGAAACGAGGATTTGTATCGAAGGAAAACCCCGCCTTTCTTTTTTAACACTAGTACTCCTAGTACGTACGTACTTATCCTGTTTGGGTCTAGGCCTTGCATTGCCAAACTTCACCACACATTTTTGCCAAGCTTGCCTAAAGTTTTCAAAATGAGAAGGAGGTACACTTGCGCATGGCTGTCGCGGTCGCACCACATCCTCACACGGTCGCTCCTGCATGCCGCGGTCGCACCGCACCCTCACATAGTCGCTCCTTCACGCCGCAAACCCAACCAAGGGAACGCACGCTCACTGACACATGTTTGTCGCATGTGAACAAACCAAACTCAGCCATCCTATCGCTGACACATAATTTTCGTTCATAGAGTATGTTTATCCAACCGCATGTTGGGGAGTATCGGTACGGCCCGTGCGGTGGTCTGTTGAGGAAGAAGAAGAGGTGAGGAAGAAGGAAAGAAGGGTTAGGAGACGTAGGATATTCATCCAACCGCCTGAAATGGTAGACTGACCCAAGTCAGGCGACTTGCATAACAAATAGTATGTTTTTACACAGCAAAAGATCCATAAAAACAACAACATAAAGAAAAACTATCACTGCTCGCGGAAAGAGACGGCCTCGTCGTCTTTGGCTGCCGACGTGTGTCTCCGCACCGTGGTTGTCCTCAGCCTCCAGCTACTCATTCAAGTGGAGCGTGCGGGTGCTCTGCACAGATGAGAGCACAACCCGGTCCGCGCGCTCTGTGTCAAGTCGAGCCTCTGCCGCCCGGTTCATGTCCAGGACGTCCGGTTCCGCCTGCAGGAGGGCCTCGATGGCAGCGGCATCCGCGCGCTCCGCCTCAAGTTGAGCCTCCGTCGCCCGGTTCACATCCACGACATCCGGTTCCGCCTGCAGGAGAGCCTTGATGGCAGCGGCATGCGCGCGCTCCGCGTCGAGTTGAGCCTCTGCATCCCGGTCCTCCTTTGGTATTGCCATGTTGAATCGCTGGTCTGCCTGCACCATGGGGGACTTGGACGCCGGCACGAAGTCGACGTCCATCGTCTCATACCCATCGGGGGCCTTCTGCGCCGCGACCTCCACAGTGAACATTGGATCGGCTTCCTCCTCCTCGTAGCTTGGCTCCAGAGAACTCGGGGATTGGCCCGCCGCAAAGCAAGCTTGGAACGGAGGTCTGTGGCGCCGACCGCCGCCGCGATTTCTGCGCGGCGCTCTGGCGTCAGCATCTTGTAGTAAGTGATCTTGCGGCGCACCATGGCTTTCCAGCGAACTAGGGGCGCTTGATGCGGGCTAGGGGATCGAAAGGTGGGGGAATGGGCTGGAGATTTGGTGTGGTTTTAGGGCAGTGGCTGGCGTAGGCCAAGCAGCGAAGGTTCTGGTGTGAATAGTGGTTCCGGTGACGACCGGTCAATCGGTTTTGACTGTACATCGCTCTTGTCGCATCCGCGTTGCAGCCCGGCACGCTGGACCCTCCATGTCGCTCACTGAATGGAACGCGCTTCGTCTTGCGTTTTTGCTCGCTTGTGGGACCGCGGTTGAGAGAAAACCGACGTCCCTCCCCCTCCCCTGCCCGCGTCATTTATTATACCACCACTCCCTTTGTTTTATGCGGAGTAAGTAAAAACAGAGGGAGTATACTACTGATGAGGATCCCCTGACGTGGACGAACCCATTGAGTAACTGACATGCAGGGCCTAGCAAGCATGGGGTCCGCCAGTAAGTGACCAAAAGGGAGGGTAAGGCAGGGATACCTACGTCAGAGGATCCACTTCCACTATACTACTTTGACCAAATGTTAGAGTAATAATATATGACATGCAACTTACACAAATGTTAGAGTAATAATATATGACATGCAACTTACACAAAGCATACAGGGTCTAATGCGTTTTTCAAGGCTAACTTTGACCAAATGTTAGAGTAATAATATATGACATGCAACTTACACAAAGCATACGGTCAATTTCGTATCTGAAAGGAGTTTCCAATGATATAATTTTCACATTATACATCTCATGTACTCCCTCCGTCTAGGTGTGTAAGTCATCTTACGAAAACCAAATAATCCCAAAACACGTAGGCGCGATGCATTAACTTCTACCTTATTTCTTGTTTTTGACATATCAACCAATAAGAGATGAGGGTGTGCATGCTTTTAATGACCTGAGACTATCAAACATGGCATGCAGTGGTTAGTTCATTGCATGCAATACTATTAATTAGCAAATAAACATTAATGTCTCTCATTTTCCCCTCCTCCTTGGTCACGGTGCACAGCCTAAGATGACTTACTCACCTATGTGAAAGGAGTACTATTAATCTTGTCAATAGTCAAATTGGAAACCATCTCGAGTACAAATCTAGGAGTACGTACGAATCTAACAATATTGATTGGGCGTTGTTGAATGTTGATACCTTTTTTATCATAGTAGAGATACTTTGACTACACATAAAACTTATATGTAAAGTAGAAAGGATAGGAGGGAGTATATTGTACGTTCAAAAATGAAACGAACATTGGATACCCTTTATATATGATTTTGCGGATGCTATCATCACCGGTTCAAAATTTTGAATCCGCCTTAGGTATCACGTGCCCCCACTCGTTCCCTCTCGATTTCATCTCGGGGTCCGGAGATCTATTGAAAGAGGACTAGGGTGGGTACATGCGAATGATACTCGGTGGAATGTTCAAATGAGGCATGCGAGAGGATGGACTCGACTGGAGGGCGACATGATCAATGGAGAAGAGGGTTGGAGAGGAATGAGAAATAAGCAAACGCCACATGATTACACTTGAACGACTCAAATAAACAATAAGTTGTCTCGCTTGGCCTACATAGTGAAAGGCCTAATGCACAACATGGAGCACTGACGCTCGAATATGGCCGGGAAAACAGGGAAACCGACATGTGGGGCACACCCGTCGGGACGACGTAGCGCAGACTAGTCCAATGGAGGAGCTGGCCCACAACCTCCTCGCCACCGACAACCGTTCATGTGGGTCGTTGGGGCCAACAACGGAGTGCAGCTCCAGCACCGCCTCTGGACACAGCGACCGCGGTGAGCGACACACTCATATCGTTGATAGACACGGTCGGTTTCAGTGTGCCGAGGGTGGCGTTAGTGCTGTGGCACGACCAATGGTATGTTTGGTTTGTGCCCAAGGTTGCCCCATCAAAGCATTGGGTAGCCAAAATTTTGGTTGATGTATTGGTTGCCCATGATTTGGCCGACATTAGCAAGAAAAATGAACTAGAGTTGGCTAGAGTTCATTGGCATGCCAAAGAAATGGCAACCATCCAAACAAAGACCAATCTTTGGGTCATGACCAAAATTTTGGTAAGGTGCACTTTGGCCACAATCCAAACACACCCCAACACCCGGCTCGTCGAGGATGCACGGGGCGCCGCGACGCATCCGCGGAGTGGTCTAGCGTGGCCAACTGCATCCTCTGGACCTGAGACCATGCCGGGTCGTCTTGCTTTTTCAATGACATGCGGGGATCGCATTTGAGCAAAGGGCATCTCCAACGTTGCCACGACCGCAGCTAACTACCCTGACACACCAAAGCCCTCGTCCCTCGCGCCATCGTGCGGTGCATTCCCAAACGGCGCCAGCTGCCCGCATTCATGCCGTCCATTCGTATGTCGTCGTTAAGAGGCTCGGTGCCCGAGGAACCAACTCCGGCGACTTAATGACGCACCAGGACACTTAGCCTCACCGGAATGCACTACTTAAAGCGGCAACGCCCAACTAACCTCCACACCATAGCGTATCGTCCTCCTACCTGGCACCACATCCGCCATGACCGCAAGTGCGAATGCTCTGCGGGAGAGCTTGTCTTCGGGGATGAAGCTCGAGGTCGCCGCCCTCGCTCAAGTCGCCTCTCGTGATGCAATAGCGGCGTAGCCGGACGCTGACGCGACCGCACAAGCGGTGGCCACGCTGGCGACTGACGACGGGAGCACCGTCAGCCATGCGTCCTACTTGCCGCCGTCCAATGTCCGGCACCGCCGAGGTCGGGGACTCCTCCGAGGATGAGTAGGGCATGGGAGGCGGCAGGGCATGGTGTGCCAACTGGCCGGTCCATATCCCGTGTTCTACTCTTCCTCGCCGGAGACCGCACCTTCACTTCACGGGTCTTGAACCCCGCCCCCGTACATAGAGATCGCAGATGGAGGACGTCGGTCGCTACCGTAGAATAGGTTTAGGGTCGGGTTTCTTTTATTTTTCTGTCCAATAAAAGTTCGAAATGTAATGAAAATCTGCCGTGTTTGCATTAATCTCGGCCGGTGTATATGAACTTTCACAATAATATACATATTGTAGGAGTACTAGCAAGATGCCCGTGCGTTGCACAGAAGATCAAGATCTTGTGGGAGAAAAGGATGAACGAGGGAAAGCCTTATCTGCAAATGTGGAGAGGAGTGCGGGTAAATTGTCATAGTTTCCTTCCTATCCATTAGATATAGATCGGACGGCCTATATTGCAGGATGACAGGCACACCATCATCACCAACTCTGCTTTTTATTGAACCGAGACAAATCTAAAAAACCCAACTAAGCCAACCTCCCAGCATATCGCGCGGGAAAAGACCCGGCCGCGTCGCTTTAGTCAGAATTACCGGATTACTAGTAGTAGTATCGATGGATCGCGTGAAGCAACATTTTTTTTGAGGGGGCGAAGCACCTAGTTTAAAAGGAAAAAGGCGGTACACTCACAGCACTCCTGTCGCGGTCGCATTGCACCCCACACACGTTCGGTCCTGCACACGGCTCACGCAAACGGAACGCGCTTCGGCTTGCCTCTTCACTGACACGTGGGACTGCACTTGGAGAAACCAACCATGCGCCAAACTCCCCCAGCCCACCGCGT
>NC_041393.1:156841623-156899323 GCF_002162155.2 Triticum dicoccoides | reverse complement strand
TCACTCCGCCAAAGCCGCCCTCCCCGCCGCGCTGATACGTCAGCGCCACGGTTCGTCGAGGGGACGCACGGTGATCCTCTCGCTGCCATAGTACACTCTTGTAGACTGTCGTCCTCTAGCCGCGCCGCTACCTCTGGCTACGTTCTTATGGAGGCGCACGGTGGTCAGCGCCACCACTGCTGGCGACTATCGTGTGGAGACGCACGGCGGTCAGCTTCTCCCACGGTACTCGCATTCTAGACTGAGGCCCCGTTCATGTCGGTGTAACGCTGAATGTTAGCTGATAGACGCTGTTAATCTCACTATTTGCCGAAGTAGTTTACTGTCAATATGCTCTGCTTAAGAAGCTTCCTTGCCCTGTTCTGCACTCAAGCTTCCTTGCCGAAGTAGTTTGCTGAGATGGCATGCCAAGGCCGATTAGTTGCTAAAATATCCTGCCATATATTTATTGTGACGTAGATTGCCATGGTCTAGTAGCCAATCTGTTAGGTGAAATAGCTCTACACTGTTTTATACTCGATCTTTGTTGCTGCGATGGCCTTCGATAGTTTGATGGCTGTGTGCTCGGTCTCATTGACTGCTGAAACAACCTGCCATAATTTAGCACTCAAATCTGTTTGCTGAATTAGCTTTACATATATTTTGTTACTTAGATCTGCTCGTCCAAATATCTTGCCATAGCTTTAGACATCGACCTAGGTATTTTTTTTCTAGACTTCATAAAAAAGCATATATGTTTTTCCTGTAATATCTAGTAGAAGAACTAATTTGTATGTCTAACAGATGGACAGGACATGGATAACTTCTGCTCGAAGATTCTCCGCTACATATGTCGAGGGGGTTGAAAACTTCATGAACTTTATCAGAGCTGAGTACGGTGGTCCGAAATCAGATGTGCTCTGCCCGTGTAGCAGTTGTATGAATTCAGTTACAAGACCCCAGTCAACTGTGCAAAATCATGTACACTTGTATGGGATGTCGGTCACATATACTAGGTGGGTTCATCATGGTGAAGCTGTGAACGTCAATGTTATTGACTATGTGGAAGCAGCAGATCACCATCTTGATCTGCCTGATGCTCGGGTGGAAGAGGAGGAGGAGGTGGTGGTGGCGGAGCCAGTGAGTTTGACCAACATTGAAACAATGCTACAAAATGCTCGTGCATTCCGTGAACTTTCACCTGCAGAAGAAAAACGATGGGCCCGCATGTTGGAACAATGCAACGTTGCTGTCACCCCAGGAAATAAGCTGTCAGTATTCTCAGCTATGGTCACCTTTCTTCAGGTGAAGACATCTGAGCAGATGACCAACAAATCATTCGATGCGATGTTGGCTGCTTTCCGCAAATCTTTCCTAGATGCGTCTGAGCTGCCACACACCTACAGTAAAATGAAGAATTTCCTTCGTGCAGTTGGAATTAGATATGATATGATCCATGTTTGTAAGAATAATTGTGTTCTATTCCGGAAGGATTATGCCAACTTAAGTGAATGCCCGAAATGCAAATCATCAAGATGGAAAGATAGCGATGCTGTGAAGAGGGTTCCTCATAATGTTCTGAGACATTTTCCAATTACACCAGGATTGCAGAGGTTGTTTCATGATGCTGAAACAAGAGAGGATGTACTGTGGCATTCTAGGAACCAGGAGTACAGAGATCAGAATGTAATGAGCCATCCATCTCATGGTAGTGAGTGGAAAAGCTTCAATGATAAACATAAAGAGTTTGCTGCTGACCCGAGAAACATTAGACTTGGCTTAGCTTCAGATGGATTTAACCCATTTGGCCACCAGAGCGCCACATATAGCATGTGGCCAGTGCTTGTTATCCCTTACAACATGCCTCCAAATGTCTGCACCAAAGAATCAAACTACATGATGGCCTTGCTCATCCCAGGTCCAAAAAGTCCTGGAAAGGATTTTGATTTGTTCATGGAGCCTCTTGTGGAGGAACTTCAACAGCTATGGAAGGGTGTTCTCACTCGAGACCTATATAGCAGCCCACCAGCTGATTTCTTTCTGCGTGCTGTTGTAATTTGGTGCATCCATGATTATCCGGCTTTGGGCACTATGCTAGGGCAAACGACACATGGTTACAATGCATGTGTTCGTTGTGACAGGAATCCGCTGTCATACGCAATACTTAGCAAGATCTGTTACATTGGACACCGCCGTTTCCTTGCCAAGGACAAGCCGCATCCTAGAAAATACTGAAGACATGTGTTCAATGCAAAGCATGAAAACCGTGATGCGCCAAAGAGGCTCACCGCCGATGAGTTGCAAGTGGAATTAGAGAAGGTCAGGCATATTACACCAGGAAACCATCCTGGTAATGGTAGCGGGAAAAGGAAGTGTGGCACGGTAGAAGAGAGATTATTGTTTACCCGTAGGTCCACTTTGTGGGACTTGGAGTATTGGAAAGATTTGGATCTGCGGCATAATCTTGATGTGATGCACATCGAGAAAAATATATGTGACAGCATTATCGGCACACTTCTTAACATTGAAGGCAAGACGAAAGATACCTTAAAATCTAGGATTGATTTGACACAGCTGGGTATCAAAAAGGATTTGCAGGTGCAAGATGAAGGTAAACCACGGGATATGGCACCAGATGTGTACGTCTTGGACAAGGTAAAAAGAAAAGAATTCTGCAAGGTCCTGTCATGTGTGAGATTCCCACATGGATTTGCTTCCAACCCTGAAAGGAGAGTCAGTGCAGATAGAAACAAGGTACAAGGGTTGAAAACTCATGACTGCCACGTCCTACTTCAAACGGTTTTACCTGTTATCCTTAGAGGATTGGGCCGCCCTGACTTATACAGAGCAGTCGCAGAGTTTGGACAATTCTTCAGGGAACTCTGTAGTAGAAATATCAGGATAGATGCTTTGGAGCGTCTTAGACACAAGATACCAACTATCATATGCGACCTTGAGAAGATATATCCTCCAGCCTTCTTTGATGTGATGGTCCATTTGGTTGTTCATCTACCTGATGAGGCACTACTTAGAGGTCCAGTACAGTATGGCTGGATGTACCCTATTGAAAGGCGGCTAGGCACTTTCAAGGGCTATGTTAGGAACAGAGCTAGACCTGAGGGTTCCATTGCAGAGGCCTACATTGCTACAGAAGTGTTGACATTCTGCTCAAAATACATTGAAACAGCTGATCAGCTTAGCAAAGAGGTGGGTGAAGACAATCCCGGGCTCAATGTTTTCGATTATTCTGTTTGAGTTACAGGGACGAGTCGACAAGAGGACAAACCTAAAGATTTGGACAAAATGGTTTGGTATGTGTTGAATAACTGTCCTGAGATACTACCTTATATCAAGTAAGTGCAGTACTGCAGCTTATACATCGTAATCTACTAAACTTGCAGCACATTCTTATATATTTAGATGTTTGATGTGATCACTATGTTGTGCAGCATCTACAAAGAGGAGTTACTGCCGCAAAATCCAAGAAACATTGACAAACTGGTTATGGCAGGATTTGCGAAATGGTTCAAGAACCATGTAAGCTTTTGAAGTGCACTGTCGTTTTTTTTAATATATTGAGTACATAAGATGATCAGCTTGTCTATTTTCTAACCATAGGTTAAGAAGATGTGGGAGGATGGGAAGGCAGTTGATGATGCCCTTTACTCACTAGCAATGGGTCATGATACTCGGGTAAGACATTATGAATCTTGCGTTGTTGGAGATGTGCGCTACAACACCCTTGCACGAGACGAAGGCAGGAAGACACAAAACAGTGCCATCATGAGCACGGATACGTATGACAAAGAGACAACTGAAATGTATGCTAACATAACAGACATTGTTCAGTTGTAGTATATCTCTAGTTTCGAGGATCATCGGTGTGAGGTTCTGTTGTGCTGTCGTTGGTATAACCTGTTTTCTAGGATCGCAAAACCCAGAGCTGATGATTATTTCAAATCCATCAATGTCAAGGCAGCGTACCAGACCAACGAGCCTTTTATTTTGGCAAATCAAGCAACACAGATATTTTTCTTGGAAGACACATTTGCACGTAGCGATGACTGGAGAGTATTGCAAAGGTTTGAGCAGAGGAATTCGTTTAATGAAGTTGCATAACAAGATGATGCTTACACTGCTCCTGATGTACAAGATAACACAAATGTTCCTAATATCTTTGAGAACCATCACGTCAATGACGCCGGCGAAAATATTGCCTGTCGTGTTGTGGACATACAAGAGTTGATCAAGAAGAAGCCAACGTTCGAGGACGAAGAAGAAGATGACACTGTGGGGAATTACGATTCAGACTGATACACATGGCGAAGATGTTGACGCTGCTGCTGCGGATGATGATTACATTGCTTTTGTCGTATTTGCCTGTTAGAAGATGTTTTTTTATCCACTATGTGAAATTGTGTTTGCTATGACAGTTGAAACCTGATGAACATGTTGTTTAGTATTTTGCTGTGAGAACATCACTTGTTATGTATGCTGATTTGTGTTTGGTGATTGTATGACAACTAAAACATCATGACATTGTTGTTTAGTTGTACTCATATTTGGCTGTGAAACTTGAATTTGATGACATAGTTTGCTGTTGGACTGCAATTTGCTCGATGTCTTCAAATGAGAACAAAGCTGACCCGACAGGGCCTCTGCTATTTATTTATTTATATGAGCAAAAGGGGATACCCCCTGATTTCCGTTAATAGAAATCATTAGATGTTCACAACACTACGCCCAGACTGCTACATAGGTTTCATTCATTACTAGTTTCAGCAAAGTGCTCATGTCGTAGCCACTGAATACATCACGAGTGCTACATACACTGCAAATAAAGAGACAATCATCCTACAGAGCACATTGATTTTTCCCATTATCTTCACAAGCTCTTTCATCTCCTCATTGTTGTCAAGGCCGTTCAGCAGCTGTTGCTTGGCCATGATCAGAGGAACTGCATCTTTAACCTTCTGCTCTGCATCTTCCTCTTCTGTCGTTCCTTCAGTTACTTGTCCAACACCCCAACCTACTGGTATTGGGATTCCTCGGCTAACCAAATAATCAGCGTAGTTGCATTCCCCCACATCAGCAACTTCCCAGAAATACAAATCACATGAATCTTCCCTTTTCTGCACGAATCAAATTGGAAGATCATCAACCAAACTATTAAAAAAATCAGCAACTGAAAGCAGAAGAACAACACTTAAACATATTATTACCCCATGATTCGGGCATTTGTAGAAGACTCGGCCAGGGTTGCTGATTGTGGTTGAGACGCGACAGATGACTCTGCGTGATTTGCAGCAGTGGCACCACACCAACAGCAGCAGGTTGCGATGAGCAATCGGCTGCGGTGCGCGTGCCGGCGGGGGTGTGATGAGACCCACAGGCGATGGTACGGGTGGCGACTTGGCGCATATCTGGTTGTTGCCTGCTGAAGAGCAGGTGGACGAGCAGCCAGCGGACATGGTTGCTGCGGCCAGAGCTTCTGATGCTAGGCAGAGTAAGTAGAGAAGAGGAGAAGCGAACGTTGGATATGTCAGTTTCATTACTTGCAGAGTAGCATAGCACCATATATAGTCATAGTTTAGGTTTGGATTCGAACCGGCTACAGGAGCACGTCTTTCTTTTTTCTAAAACTCGTCAACGTCTCTTTACTGGTACACTAGCTTGTTCTGTACGCCTTCCCAAGTCTTTGATTTTCTTTCCCTTTTTTGTGAGGAAGGAAGGAGGACAAAATTGAGAGTTCCTCGGACTCGAACCCAAGACCTCTCGGTTGAAAACCAAGGGTGCTAGTCACTTATGTGGCGAACGTTCCCTGTGAGGAGGACGGCAGACGAACGCATTTTCCTCGTAGTTTTCTTCCTATATATAAAAAAGTATGCTACTTGGTGTCCGCTTAGTCAAAAACGATTGTGCCAACCTTGGCCGTTCGATTGACATTCAACGTCTGTCGCGTTTCTTCAGTCTCTTCTTCCTCGAGCTGCCAAAGCCAAACCAGCACCGACGGGACCGCCTGCTCCCGCCTCCCACGGCTGGCTGTGATCTTCCCCGTCTCTTGTTCGTTCCCGTACGAGGCCTCACCATCGTCCTCCACCTTGTTTGCTCGCCGCGGCGCCGCCGTCCGGTGTTGTCAACATGGTCAACAACCGAGAGGAATAAGGAGATGACTGTACATGGTGAGGATGACAGTAGGGACCCAGCAGCGTGCGAAGTAATTTTGTTTTTTTGAGACGGAGAAGGGTATCAACTGGGTTGTGCGGGACCCGTGGCTCGTCTAGCCCAGGCTTTTATTTCATATGTTTAGCACATGACCAGCCCAGTTCGTTTTTTTCCTTTCTGAAAAATGGCTAGCCAGCTATTTTGTTTTTTGCAGAATAACCAACATAGGCCTACTTGTTTTTCTACGCCCTGCTGGGCTGGAAATCTTTCAAGACGAGGAGGGGTGCATTTTGCCCAGAAAATGGGCTATAAGTAATAAGAAATGGGCTATAAGTAATAAGAAATGGGCTATAAGTAATAATAAATGGGCTGTAAAATGAAAAAATACAACAAATAGGCAATTAGTTCCCAAATAATGTTTTCTTTTGGATTTTGATATTTTAAATTTCATTGTTTTTGTGCGGGTAAAATTTCATTGAATTTAAATTAAGGTATATTTAGATTTAAAAATAATTTGAATCTGGCTAGAAATTTCGGGTTGTATGCTGTTTGGGACAGATTTGGAGGCTGACTTGTGGGTCTACTAGGTTGACATGTACTTTGGCTTTGTCAACTTAGTCCACAAACGATTCTAGCAGCAGTGACCGTTGGATGTTAATCCAACGGCCGTGCTGCTTCTTCAATATCTGATCTTCTTGCTCCAGCCGCCCAAACCAGCTCCGGTGGGACTGCCTGCTCCCGCCTCCCATGGCCGGCTGTGGTGCCGCACAGGCCACACCGCCCCACCCTACTTCATTGCTGGCCCAGGCCATTCCTCTACTCACCCACACCTCCTGTTATTTTCCGGCGACGGCAGCCGGACCAGTAAACCCTCATACTCCCCACCGCGTGGGCAACCATTGCCGAGTCTTCCCCGGCTCCGTGTCGTTCCCTTCCTAGGCCTCGTCGTCGTCCACCGCCATGGTGCTCTCGGCATGGCCTGGTCAACATGGTCAACGAACGACATCCATCGGTCGTGGACTGTACGCGCAAAATAATGATTCCTCCACCTGATAGCTGGGACCCACCGGAAGGGCCTCTGTATTTCGCGAAAAAAACGTTCCCCCCGCTGACATGTCAGACCCACCAGCTATATCTTTGCACGCAAGGAAGTGCCTCCTTATTACGCACAAAAAAAATGAATACCCACCCTGCTAGATGGGACCCACCATAGTGGGAGGATGACTTGTGGGCCAACTAAGTTGATGGGGACGGAGGGCTTTGTCAACTTAGTCAATATGAACGATTCTAGCTCCAGTGACCGTACGATGTCCATCTAACGGCCATAGTGCTTCTTCAACCTCTGGTCTTCTTGCTCCAGCCGCCCAAAGCAGCGCCGGTCATGCCGCATGCTCCTGCCTCTCGTGGTCGGCTATGATGCCGCGGAGGCCTCACCGCCCCCTACTACTCCCATCGCTGGCCCAGGGTATCCCTCTACATACCCACACCCCCTGTTATTCTGCAGCGACGGCAGCCTCACGCCACAGCCGAACCAGTGAACCCTCATACTCCTCTCCGCGCGGGCTACCACTACTGCGTCTTCCCCGGCTCCGCGTCATCCCCTTCCTAGGCCTCACCGTCGTCCAGACCACCGCCCTGGTGCTCTCGGCGCGGCATGGTCAACGTGGTCAATGACCGACTTCCATCGGAAGAGTAGTGTACGTGGAGAGGCTGACAGCTGGGTCCAGGCGGCCGCAAGGAAGTGCCTCCTTATTACGCGCAAAATAATTATTCCTCCACCTGACAGCAGGGACCCACCGGACGGGCCACCTTATTTCGCGAAAAAAACGTTTCCCACCTGACTGCTGGGTCCCACTAGACGGGCCAGCGTATTTCGTGAAAAAAACGTTCCCCGCGCTGTCAGCTCGGACCCACCGGAAGTGCCTCCTTATTACGCACAAAAAAAATGAATACTCCCCTTGCTAGCTGGGACCCACCATGGTGGGAGGCTAACTTGTGGGCCTACTAAGTTGACTGGGACGGGGGCCTTTGTCAACTTTAGTCAATATGAACGATTCTAGCTCCAGTGACCGTACGATGTCCATCCAACGGCCGTAGTGCTTCTTCAACCTTTGGTCTTCTTGCTCCAGCCACCCAAAGCAGCGCCGGTTGTGCCGCATGCTCCTGCCTCCCATGGCCGGCTGTGCTGCCGCGGAGGCCTCACCGCCCCTACTATTCCCACCGCTGGCCAAGCCCTACGGCGACGGCAGCCTCACACCGCAGCCGAACCAGTGAACCCTCATACTCCTCTCCACGCGGGCTTCCACTGCCGCGTCTTCCCCGGCTACCCGTCGTCCCCTTCCTATGCCTCGCCGTCGTCCACTGCCCTGATGCTCTCGGCGC
Source organism: Triticum dicoccoides (assembly GCF_002162155.2). Lineage (NCBI taxonomy): Eukaryota > Viridiplantae > Streptophyta > Magnoliopsida > Poales > Poaceae > Triticum > Triticum dicoccoides. The sequence continues at coordinate 156,890,797 of NC_041393.1, read as the reverse complement.
GGCGTGGTCAATGTGGTCAAGGAACAACTTCCATCGAACGTGGACTGTACCTGGAGAGGCTGACAGTTGGGTCCATGGCCGCAGCAAGGAAGTGCCTCCTTATTATGCGGAAAATAATGATTCCTCCACCTGACAGCTGGGACCCACCGGACGGGCCACTGTATTTCGCGAAAAAAAACGTTTCCCCCTGACTGCTGGGACCCACTAGCTACATCTTCGCATGCAAGGAAGTGCGTCTGGGCAAAAAAAACAAAACAATTCGCCCCCCTAACCGCTGGGACCCACCAGTGACACCTTCGCACGCAAGGAAGTGCGTCCGGGCAAAAAAACGATTCGCCCCCCTGACTGCTGTTGGGGAACATTGCAGAAAATAAAAAAAATTCTTCACTTTCACCAAGATCAATCTATGAGTTCATCTAGCAACAAGAGAGAGGAGTGCATCTACATACCCTTGTAGATCGTGAGCAGAAGCGTTCAAGAGAACGGGGTTGAGGGAGTCGTACTCGTCGTGATCCAAATCACCGATGATCCTAGTGCTGAACGGACATCACCTCCACGTTCAACACACGTACGGTTGAGGAAGACGTCTCCTCCTTCTTGATCCAGCAAGGGGAAAGGAGAGGTTGATGAAGATCCAGCAGCACGACAGCGTGGTGGTGGATGCAGCAGCGATCTCGGCAGGGCTTCGCCAAGCTTCTATGAGAGGGAGAGGTGTAGCAGGGGGAGAGAGAGGCGCCAAGAGCATGGGTGCGGCTGCCCTCCCTCCCCCCTCTTTATATAGGCCCCCTAGGGGGGCGCCGGCCCTAGGAGATGCAATCTCCAAGGGGGCGGCGGCCAAGGGGGTGGCTTGCCCCCCAAGGCAAGTGGAGGTGCCCCCCACCCCTAGGGTTTCCAACCCTAGGCGCAGGGGGGCCCAAGGGGGGCGCACCAGCCCATGGGGCCCTCCGGGATAGGTGGCCCCACCTGGTGGACCCCAAGGACCCTTCTGGTGGTCCCGGTACAATACCGGTAACCCCGAAACTTTCCCGATGGCCGAAACTTGACTTCCTATATATAATTCTTTACCTTCGGACCATTCCGGAACTCCTCATGATGTCCGGGATCTCATCCGGGACTCCGAACAACTTTCGGGTTACTGCATACTTATATCTCTACAACCCTAGCGTCACCGAACCTTAAGTGTGTAGACCCTACGGGTTCGGGAGACATGTAGACATGACCGAGATGCCTCTCCGGTCAATAACCCAAAGCAGGATCTGGATACCCATGTTTGCTCCCACATGCTCCTCGATGATCTCATCGGATGAACCACGATGTCGAGGATTCAAACAACCCTGTCGTGGGTTTGTCACGGCAGTTGTCCTTAGTGTCAGGACTTAGTCGCGAGGCCAACGCATCTATGTGGTAGCTTGAGAGGGGTTGAGTGGAATCAAGAGACGCCAACACAAGACAGGGATTTAGACAGCTTCGGGCCCCGGGAAACATCATCCGGTAAAAACCCTACATGATGTTTGAGGCTAGGTCTCATTATGATCACGAGGGAGTCGCCGTATAAACCGGCTCTCCTCTTTGTGTCTAGCCCTAAGTTTGTTTCTTGCTTGTAGCTTGTCCCTCTTTGGGGAGCCCTGCCCCTCCTTATATATGTTGAAGGGGCAGGTTACATGTGGAGTCCTATTAGGATTAGGACTAGTCTATCTCTAATACAAACCGGATACAAGTCCAAGTCTTAACTCCTTGTAAGACAAATATTCCTTATGCCTTTACTCTTAAACCGGCCCACCATAGTATGAACCGGCCTTCATGAACCGCCCGTTGGGCCACCAGGTCTTGTCGCTCCTCGCACCCGCCTGCCGGATTACCAATGAGTCATGAACCGCCAAGTCTCAGCGGGGTCTCAAATAAACCGCCAAGTCCGGCCGGGTTAACTTCCGGCCGGTTTACACCGCGGGGTATATCCCCGACATTATCCCCCAAGTTTAGCTTGGATTTATCCATGGTAAACTTATGCTACAAAATAAACACCAGAACAAATTTGGCAGGTTGTGCTCCGGGTTAAGAATTCTTGTAGACCGGCACCTGATCATCCTTAAGTCCTTTGTCATTTCCTCCTTCTAGAAAATCCGGGTCAATAACCAGCTTCATACTCAAATTGCTCATGTTGGCTTCTTATAGAAAAAATATTGTGAAGAATAATCCACTTGAGTCGGCTTCCAAAGCGCCGGTTTAAGAAATATTGGTCTTGAAATACTCATCTGATATTCAACCGATTTGAAGATGCAGAACTTGCCGGTTTTATCATTGCCAAAGACTGTCAGGTTATAAAAACTTGATAATTTCGAGTCATGATTGTTGCAGACACCGGTTCATGATTATTGCCAATGCCAGTTCATGATTTTTAATGACGCCGGGTTGCAGCCACAGGGTCATAATGATTGGTGACGCCGGATCGACCTAGTTTGCTCAATCAGAAAATTTGACAATATTTCTTCGATAATAATATAATACATGTAGCCCCCGAGTGTCATGGTGCATGCTTGCAGCGACATGAGACTTGCATATTTGATATAATCTCAACTTAAATAATGTAGCCCCCAAGTGCCGGGTCGTAAGCCTGCAGCGACTCGGGACTATTCCCTCCATTGTAGAATAAATCATACCCATTGATGAAATAATAGCCATTGCGCTGAAGCGACTTTGAAAATCTCAATCATAATATTGGTTATTGATAACCATAATAAAAATCTAGCCATGTTGGCTATTCAAGATAATATAATCTGGTATGAAAAACCTTATTCATTCAATATCATAATGAAAATTCAGCCAAGTTTGGCTATTTGAATAATATAACCCAATGATTTATAAGCGCATGATTCCAATGGCGCAATCCAAGTATGTACTGGCGACTTATAGTCCAAAGCCAGGCCGGGTTAACAAACACCGGATAATTTCTCATCATATACTGGCGACTTATCATCTTAAAGCCAGGCCGATTTAATAAACACCGGATAATTTGTCATCATGCTTTATTCAACCTGTCTCTGTGACATTGAATCACATCATTGGTTTACCAACTTTTTGTAGTTAGGGTGATAACCCCAATCTTGAGTAATGATAACTCCTTTCATACTGTGTCGGTTTATGATAAAACCGTACCGGGTTGTGATAAACACCGGTTTAACCATATATAATACTGGCGACTCGTAGTCAAACCAGACCGGGCGGATAGTCTCCGGATTATGATTTGATCATGTACTGACAACTTGTAATTGAAAGTCAAGCCGGGCTAATGAACACCGGTTTACTCCATAATAAGATGGTAACATAAAATCAAACCGGGCAGATAGTCTCCGGATTAAGATTTGACCGTGTTCCGCCAATTTGTAATTGACAGTCGAACCGGATTAACAATGTCGGTTTAAAACGCAACAGAAGTAAAAGGTCTTTAGCAAAAAAGAATAGAATTCAAGCAAAGGCAAAGATAAAACCGTTTGCAAAAAGAGGCTTTACTGAGCCGATCAGATGGTGTTACCATGGTCGGACACGACCAAGCTCCCAATAAGGTGTAGCTATGGTTCAAGTTAGCCAGGTCCCCAACTGAAATCGTGGCATTATGCCGATCAAGTGGCGTGGCAATGGTTCGGGTTCGACCAAGCCCCCAAGTGACTCTATGGCCTTAGGCCGATCAAGAGGCGTGACTGGTTCAGACTTGACCATGTCCCCAAGTGATCTGGTGGATTTCGCCTATCAAAAGGTGTTGCATTGGTTCGGACACGACCAAGCCCCCAAGTGATACTGTGGCATTACGCCGATCAAGAGGTGTGACTATGGTTCAGACATGACCAAGCCCCCAAGTGATCAATAATATGATAAGCCAATAAGGCATGATACCCATGTCTGAACCGCGCATCATGGCAGCAGGTCCTCTTTGGCACCCTTTAACTTTTTGCAAGAGATAAATCCTTCTTGAACCGGGATTTTGAACCGGATTTGAGAGCTTCAAAGCTTTGTGGGAGATATCTTCCCCTTGAGCCGGATTTTTAAACCGGAATTCCTCTTTTTAAGCCGGAAATTTTCTGACGGCCTTTAAATTTGCACCAATATGGCGGTTTAGGGTCCTGCATTAGACAACTTTGCAGGCCAAAGTAATTGCTCTTTTAAAGAAGGCAATATACAATATAAAATATATTGGATGGATTTCACCTGATATATCATGCCAGGGGTTATTCATCGTGGAGTCGATGATCACCATGGAAAAGCTGAAATTAATCACGGCCGAGTCGGCCACGGCGTTGTAAACCGAGAGTCAGCTGCGGGCGTCGTAAACTAAGAGTCGGCCGCGGGCGTCGTAAGCCGGTGCGGACGGAGAGTCGGCTGCGGGCATTTGTAAACCGGCGCGGTCGATTGTCGGTGTAGACAGACGCCAGCAATGTGCTCTCCGTATCTGTGGCATGATAGCCACTCTTATAATGAGTAATTTTCCTACACAAAGATCACAAACGAGAGTAATTGTTCTCGAAAGAATGAAGAAATATCATAAAAATTGATCGGATGGATTTCAGCTAATTTATTCAGACGATGAATGATTCGTGTATATCATCCGATATTTTTTCGCTGAATGAACGCAGATGTTGTGACAATCTTCCTTTGTCCTTTTTATAATGACTGTAGCCACAGTCTTCACGTGGAAGGTTGAATGGTGTATGTGCCTTGTTAATTCCAAACCCAGGATCAAATCTTTGCATGTACCTCTATTGACGTGTCAATCCTGCTTCCATTAACTGATCCGGGATGTTGGTCAAAAATACTTTATCAGCCAGTCTTCCACCAACCGGATTACCGCTAGTACCACTGATGTTTCTTAAGCTTGTCAACACATGTCGCAGAGGCATCACAAGTGGAAGTAGCAGTAGCTCAGCGATGAAGTAAGCAAGGCGGAGGCAGGACCGTGCCGGTTTATTTTCTCACATCACATCTTCTTTTCTGGTTCATATATCCCGTTCACTGCTGAAGAACTATAGCATACTGATGTGTTGCAACACACAATAGCAGAGGCAACCGGACCGGCTCGGGGTGAAGCGACGAAGGTGCAGGGCGGGTTGGAGCAACTCCGGCGGTTCGTCAGGCAATGCCGCAGGGCCGCCGTGGTCGCACCGAGGCCGGGCACTGACCCGAGGCCGGTTCTTCAATGCGCGAACCCAGCGCAGAGGCGGATTAAAGCAACTCTGGTGGTTCGTCAGCGGACAGGTGCAAGGCGAGCACGCGACCGCTCATGGAGCCGGCCATGACGGAGGCGGCGCGGGGCGCACCGGCAGAGGCCGAAGCCGGCGACGGTAGTTCGGAGGCGCGGAGGCGGCGCATTGGCGAGGTGGCGGTTTGAAGCGGTTCACAAAGCGGGCCGAGACCTCGGTGGTTTGACACGAAGACGCGTATGGGCGAGTCTGTTCGGCGGAGGCGGAGGCGCAGCCGTGGGAGGAGCCAGAAAGAGAGGGCGGCTGCTGCGGAGAATGGCAGTTCGGCAGGGGATTGACCCGGCAGCGATTCAGCGCAAAGGTGAAGCTGGCTTGATGCGGGCAGGCCGCAGCCGTGCCGCGTAGTGAGGTAGCACTGCAGAGCCAGGCGCGGGGTCGGATCATAGCGGAAGCGGGTGACTCCGGTGAGGATGGACCGCAGCGGCGATGTAGGCGGCGGCTCGCGGACGACCATGATACGAGCAGGCTTAGGTGGCCCGACGCCTCAGATGCGGGATCGCGCGGGGGCGGCTCGCGGAGCTAACGGCCGCGGAGTGCCGGTGAGAGTGGAGCTGGCGCGATGCGGCAGTGGAGGAGAGGGCCCTGGCAGCCGCGGTGGTTTGAGGCAGGCGGAGGTGAAACAGAGTGGAGCCGGCGTTGGTGAGGGCTGCTCGTAGGCGAGATTCACAGAGACCGGCTCATAGCAGAGGAACGAGGATGAGGCAGCTCGACATACAGCGTGCTGAGGAGGACGGCTTGGCGATTCAGTGACTTGGACGCAGCCGGAGGAAAGTGTCGAGGCGCCGGCGACTCGAAGACGGCGGGTGAGCTCCTCGCACAGGCAACCGCGGGAGAAGCTGGAAGCAATAGAGGTAGCCCGATGCGGTCAATCCGGGTCGGGGTCTTCCGGGTCGTGATCCACTTTTTTTTCATTGCTGTAACCCAAGCACATGTACGCACGATTGGCAACGTACGCCCATCAATCTTCCGTGCTCCGGCCACTCTTTGGCGGTCCATCTTTTTTTATGCAATGACGTGGAACAGCATCAAAACAGATTGGCGATTTGTGGCCGTCCTCCGAGACGATCTGGCTAGCGGATCCGTACGGCGCCTGCGGCAGCCGCATGCAACCCTAGCTCTGGTTTTGACCCAGTAGAATTAATCACGACTCTGATCATAAAACGATGAACACGTCGGTTCTGCTAAAAATAATTTCCCATGCCGGGTCATCCTGCACGATTCTTCCACGCCGGTTCTTCTTCATCTGGCTAATCGTGAACTTCTCGATCCTTGAGAGAAATCCCTTCAAGAACTCTGCACCACCGTGCGCAGGCCCCATGGTGGGCGCCAACTGTCGTGGGTTTGTCACGGCAGTTGTCCTTAGTGTCAGGACTTAGTCGCGAGGCCAACGCATCTATGTGGTAGCTTGAGAGGGGTTGAGTGGAATCGAGAGACGCCAACACAAGACAGGGATTTAGACAGCTTCGGGCCCCGAGAAACATCATCCGGTAAAAACCCTACATGCTGTTTGAGGCTAGGTCTCATTATGATCACGAGGGAGTCGCCGTATAAACCGGCTCTCCTCTTTGTGTCTAGCCCTAAGTTTGTTTCTTGCTTGTAGCTTGTCCCTCTTTGGGGAGCCCTGCCCCTCCTTATATATGTTGAAGGGGCGGGTTACATGTGGAGTCCTATTAGGATTAGGACTAGTCTATCTCTAATACAAACCGGATACAAGTCCAAGTCTTAACTCCTTGTAAGACAAATATTCCTTATGCCTTTGCTCTTAAACCAGCCCACCATAGTATGAACCGGCCTTCATGAACCGCCCGTTGGGCCACCAGGTCTTGTCGCTCCTCGCACCCGCCTGCCGGATTACCAATGAGTCGTGAACCGCCAAGTCTCAGCGGGGTCTCAAATAAACCGCCAAGTCCGGCCGGGTTAACTTCCAGCCGGTTTACACCGCGGGGTATATCCCCGACAAACCCCGTATACAATTACCTTTGACAATCGGTACGTTACTTGCCCGAGATTCGATCGTCGGTATCCCAATACCTCGTTTAATCTCGTTACCGGCAAGTCACTTTACTCGTACCGTAATGCATGATCCCATGACCAGACACTTGGTCACATTGAGCTCATTATGATGATGCATTACCGAGTGGGCCCAGATATACCTCTCCGTCATACGGAGTGACAAATCCCAGTCTCGATTCCTGCCAACCCAACAGACACTTTTGGAGATACCCGTAGTGTACCTTTATAGTCACCCAGTTACGTTGTGACGTTTGGCACACCCAAAGCACTCCTATGGTATCCGGGAGTTGCACAATCTCATGGTCTAAGGAAATGATACTTGACATTTGGAAAAGCTCTAGCTAAACGAACTACACGATCGTTGAGTTATGCTTAGGATTGGGTCTTGTCCATCACATCATTCTCCTAATGATGTGATCCCGTTATCAATGACATCCAATGTCCATAGTCAGGAAACCACGACTATCTGTTGATCAATGAGCTAGTCAAGACATGTTGTGGTCTATGTATTCACACGTGTATTACGATTTCCGGATAACACAATTATAGCATGAATAACAGACAATTATCATGAACAAAGAAATATAATAATAACCATTTTATTATTGCCTCTAGGGCATATTTCCAACAGTCTCCCACTTGCACTAGAGTCAATCATCTAGTTACATTGTGATGAATCGAACACCCATAGAGTTCTGGTGCTGATCATGTTTTGCCCTAGGGAGAGGTTTAGTCAACGAATCTGCTACATTCAGGTCTGTATGTACTTTACAAATATCTATGTCTCCATCTTGAACATTTTCACGAATGGAGTTGAAGCGACGCTTGATGTGCCTGGTCTTCTTGTGAAACCTGGGCTCCTTGGCAAGTGCAATAGCTCCAGTGTTGTCACAGAAGAGTGCGATCGGCCCCGACGCATTGGGTATGACTCCTAGGTCGGTGATGAACTCTTTCACCTAGATTGCTTCATGCGCTGCCTCCGAGGCTGCCATGTACTCTGCTTCACATGTAGATCCTGCCACGACGCTTTGCTTGCAACTGCACTAGCTTACTGCCCCACCATTTAAAATATACATGTATCCGGTTTGTGACTTAGAGTCATCCAGATCTGTGTCGAAGCTAGCGTCGACGTAACCCTTTACGACGAGCTCTTCATCACCTCCATAAACGAGAAACATATCCTTAGTCCTTTTCAGGTACTTTAGGATGTTCTTGACCGCTGTCCAGTGTTCCATGCCAGGATTACATTGGTACCTTCCTACCAAACTTACGGCAAGGTTTACATCAGGTCTAGTACACAGCATGGCATACATAATAGACCCTATAGCTGATGCATAGGGGATGACACTCATCTTTTCTCTATCTTCTGCCGTGGTCGGGCATTGAGCTGAGCTCAATTTCACACCTGGCAACACAGGTAAGAACCCCTTCTTAGACTGATCCATATTGAACTTCTTCAATATCTTATCAAGGTATGTGCTTTGTGAAAGACCTATGAGGCGTCTCGATCTATCCCTATAGATCTTGATGCCTAGTATGTAAGCAGCTTCTCCAAGGTCCTTCATTGAAAAACACTTATTCAAGTAGGCCTTAATGCTGTCCAAAAGTTCTATATCATTTCCCATCAAAAGTATGTCATCTACATATAATATGAGAAATGCTACAGAGTTCCCACTCACTTTCTTGTAAACGCAGGCCTCTCCATAAGTCTGCATAAACCCAAACGCTTTGATCATCTCATCAAAGTGAATGTTCCAACTCTGAGATGCTTGCACCAGCCCATAAATGGATCGCTGGAGTTTGTATACCTTGTTAGCATTCTCAAGGTCGACAAAACCTTTCGGCTGCATCATTAACAGTTCTTCCTTAAGATGGCCGTTAAGGAATGCCGTTTTGACGTCCATTTTCCATATCTCATAATCATAGTATGCGGCAATTGCTAACATGATTGGGACGGACTTTAGCTTCGCTACGGGAGAGAATGTCTCATCGTAGTCAACCCCTTGAACTTGTCGATAACCCTTAGCGACAAGTCGAGCTTTATAGATGGTAACATTACCATCCGCGTCCGTCTTCTTCTTAAAGAACCATTTGTTTTCTATCGCTCACCGATCATCGGGCAAGTCTGCCAAAGTCCATACTTCGTTTTCATACATGGATCCTATCTCGGATTGCATGGCTTCAAGCCATTTGTTGGAATCTGGGCCCGCCGTCACTTCTTCATAGTTCGAAGGTTCACCGTTGTCTAACAACATGATTTCCAGGACAGGGTTGCCATACCACTCTGGTGTGGAACGTGTCCTCGTGGACCTGCGAAGTTCAGTAGTAACTTGATCCGAAGCACCTTGATCATCATCATTAACTTCCTCTTCAGTTGGTGTTGGCACCACAGGAACATCTTCCTGAGCTGCGCTACTTACCGGTTCAAGAGGTAGTACTTCATCAAGTTCCACTTTCCTCCCACTTACTTCTCTCGAGAGAAACTCTTTCTCCAGAAAGGACCCGTTCTTGGCAATAAAGATCTTGCCTTCGGATCTTAGGTAGAAGGTATACCCAATGGTTTCCCTAGGGTATGCTATGAAGACGCATTTTTCCGACTTGGGTTCGAGCTTTTCAGGTTGAAGTTTCTTGACATAAGCATCGCATCCCCAAACTTTTAGAAACGACAGCTTAGGTTTCTTCCCAAACCATAATTCATACGGTGTCGTCTCAACGGATTTAGACGGTGCCCTATTTAAAGTGAATGTAGCTGTCTCTAGAGCGTATCCCCAAAAAGATAGCGGAAAATCGGTAAGAGACATCATAGATCGCACCATATCCAATAAAGTGCGATTACGACGTTCGGACACACTGTTATGCTGAGGTGTTCCAGGCGGCGTGAGTTGTGAAACTATTCCACATTTACTTAAGTGCGTACCAAATTCATGACTTAAGTATTCTCCTCCACGATCTGATCGTAAAACTTTATCTTTCGGTCACGGTGATTCTCTACCTCATTCTGAAATTCCTTGAACTTTTCAAAGGTCTCAGACTTGTGTTTCATCAAGTAGACATGCCCATATCTACTCAAGTCGTCAGTTTGAGTGAGAACATAACGATATCCTCTGCGAGCCTCAACGCTCATTGGACCGCACACATCAGTATGTATGATTTCCAATAAGTTGGTTGCTCGCTCCATTGTTCCGGAGAACGGAGTCTTGGTCATTTTGCCCATGAGGCATGGTTCGCATGTGTCAAATGATTCATAATCGAGAGACTCTAAAAGTCCATCAGCATGGAGCTTCTTCATGCGCTTGACACCAATGTGACCGAGGCGGCAGTGCCACAAGTATGTGGGACTATCGTTATCAACTTTACATCTTTTGGTATTCAGACTATGAATATGTGTAACATCACGGTCGAGATTCATTAAGAATAAACCATTGACCATCGGGGCATGACCATAAAACATCTCTCTCATATAAATAGAACAACCATTATTCTCTGATTTAAATGAGTAGCCATCTCGTATTAAACGAGATCCAGATACAATGTTCATGCTCAAAGATGGCACTAAAGAACAATTATTGAGGTTTAAAACTAATCCCTTAGGTAAATGCAGAGGTAGCATGCCGACGGCGATCACATCGACCTTGGAACCATTCCCGACGCGCATCGTCACCTCGTCCTTCGCTAGTCTCCGCTTATTCCGCAGCTCCTGCTTTGAGTTACAAATATGAGCAACGGCACCGGTATCAAATACTTAGGAGCTACTATGAGTGCTGGTAAGGTACACATCAATAACATGTATATCACATATACCTTTGGTGTTGCCGGCCTTCTTGTCCGCTAAGTACTTGGGGCAGTTCCGCTTCCAGTGACCACTTCCCTTGCAATAAAAGCACTCAGTCTCAGGCTTGGGTTTATTCTTTGACTTCTTCCCGGCAACTGGCTTACCGGGCGCGGCAACTCCTGTGGCCCCACCCGGTGGACCCTCGGGACCCTTCTGGTGGTCCCGGTACAATACCGGTAACCCCAAAACTTTCCCTAAGGCCGAAACTTGACTTCTTATATATAATTCTTTACCTCCGGACCATTCCGGAACTCCTCGTGACGTCCGAGATATCATTCGGGACTCCAAACAACTTTGAGGTTACTGCATACTTATATCTCTACAACCCTAGCGTCACCGAACCTTAAGTGTGTAGACCCTACGGGTTCGGGAGACATGCAGACATGACCGAGACGCCTCTCCGGTCAATAACCAACAGCGGGATCTGGATACCCATGTTGGCTCCCACATGCTCCTCGATGATCTCATCGGATGAACCACGATGTCGAGGATTCAAACAACCCCGTATACAATTCCCTTTGTCAATGGGTATGTTACTTGCCCGAGATTCGATCGTCGGTATCCCAATACCTCGTTTAATCTCGTTATCGGCAAGTCACTTTACTCGTACCGTAATGCATGATCCCATGACTAGACACTTGGTCACATTGAGCTCATTATGATGATGCATTACCGAGTGGGCCCAGAGATACCTCTTCGTCATACGGAGTGACAAATCCCAGTCTCGATTCGTGCCAACCCAACAGACACTTTCGGAGATACCCGTAGTGTATCTTTATAGTCACCCAGTTACGTTGTGACGTTTGGCACACCCAAAGCACTCCTACGGTATCCGAGAGTTGCACAATCTCATGGTCTAAGGAAATGATACTTGACATTTAGAAAAGCTCTAGCTAAACGAACTACACGATCTTTGAGCTATGCTTAGGATTGGGTCTTGTCCATCACATCATTCTCCTAATGATGCGATCCCGTTATCAATGACATCCAATGTCCATAGTCAGGAAACCACGACTGTATGTTGATCAACGAGCTAGTCAACTAGAGGCTTACTAGGGACATGTTGTGGTCTATGTATTCACACGTGTATTACGATTTTCGGATAACACAATTATAGCATGAATAACAGACAATTATCATGAACAAAGAAATATAATAATAATCATTTTATTATTGCCTCTATGGCATATTTCCAATAACTGCTGGGACCCACTAGCTACATCTTCGCACGCAAGGAAGTGCGTCCGGGCAAAAAAAAATGATTCGCCCCCCTGACTGCTGGGACCCACCAGCTACATCTTCGCAGGCAAGGAAGTGCCTGACAGTCGGGACCCACCTAGTCGAAGCGTACGTAGCGTTGTCATTCTGGTCGTGAATGTGTACGTACATACTGGTCGTTTTAGAGGCGCGCACGTGTCGTAGTAGAGGCACGCACGTAGCATGTATACGTACGTACAGCGGCGAGGGTGCAAGAAAGAAAATACGGCCACGTACGTACATATGGGCAGGGTCTCGAATGCCTACTCGCGCATACGTACAGCCAGGGCTTGTGTACATGGCTAGGTCGGAACGGAGAAACGGCGTCGTCGTCGTGTTCATGGGGAGGCAACGGAATGCGTCGTGTTCATGGGGAGGCAACGGAATGCGTCGTGTTCATCGGGAGGCAACGGAACGCGTGGGAGCCAACCGGCTTGGACGGAACAAGTGATGGAAATGAGGCATGGCATACCGCACAACGGAGGAAACGGACCTCCTACGTTCAGAACGGGGTCCTGTTGATCGGGAGGGGTGTGGTGTACCGCAAAACGGAGGAAACGGACCTCCTACGATCAAAACGGGGGTCCTGTTGATCGGGAGGGGTGTGGCTTACCGCAAAATGGACGAAACGGACTTGTGTTGGAGCGCTACGGTCGAAACGGGGGTCCTGTTGATCGGGAGGGGTGTGGCGTACCGCAAAACGGACGAAACGGACTTGTGTTGCAGCGCTATGGTCGAAACGGGGGTCCTGTTGATACGTCTCCAACGTATCTATAATTTTTGATTGCTCCATGCTACTTTATCTACTGTTTTAGGCAATACTGGGCTTTATTATCCACTTTTATATTACTTTTGGGACTAACCTATTAACCGGAGGCCCGGCCCAGATTTGCTGTTTTATGCCTATTTCAGTGTTTCGAGGAAAAGGAATATCAGACAGAGTCAAAACGGAACAAAATCAATTGGAGAAGTTAATTTTGGAAGGAAACCCACCTGATAGACTTGGAGTGCATGTTAGGGGAGTCCCAGGTGATGAGGTTATGTACCTAGGGTAGGGTCATGGACCTATCTAGGATACCATGCCCAAGGACATCATCATACGAAGCTACCTTCCAGTCGACCAAGAGAAGTTCCACTCGACCAAGGGAGACTCCACTCGACTGGCTAGAAGACACTCGACCATGAAGACGCACTCGACCATCAGAAGTTCAGGATCTATGCTGCATCCAAACAGTTTGTAATTAAATAGTCTTAATGGTCATGATGACACTTTATGTAGGGCGTTACCAGTAATGCCCGGCCTTAATGTACTTTAACCCTCCTCTACGTGGGCTGGCTGGGGTCCTGGCGTCCTCTATATAAGCCACCCCCCTCCACTGGTAGAAGGGTTCGCACCCCTATAACTCATATACACAGAGATCAGTTGACCGCCTCCGGGCTCCGAGACATAGGGTTGTTACTTCCTCAGAGAAGGGCCTGAACTCGCTAAACACTCGTGTGTACAACTACTCCATAGCTAGGACCTTGCCTTCTCATACTTACCCCCCATTCTACTGTCAGACTTAGAACCACGACAGTTGGCGCCCACCGTGGGGAAGGTGTCTTAGCGACTTTTTTGGAGAAGTTGCAATTTGTCTGATCGCCTTCATCATGGTTTCCGGTGGAGCTCAGGTCGAGAGCCGCGAGATCCGTCTCGGTGCGCTCACTTTCATCACCGATGACTCCGCTTGGCTCCAGGAGGCACCACTCGACATCGACGTGCTCCCCGTCTGTGGGGCGACGCACTTTCGGGCGTGTGTCCGCGGTGTCTTGCTGCAACAACCGTCGACCCCGTACCGGTCGACTCCTGCGCCATCCTCCCTCCCTGTCTCCCGCCAGTGCAAGCGCTCCGGTCGGTCGAGACTCCAGCGATGGGTGAGGCACGCAGTGGCTCGCCAATCGGCCACCACCCAAGTCGCGGCGATCGAGCCTGACGAGTCTCTCTATGGCCTGTTCGACCTGTCGACTGGCTCCGTAGAGACTGCATCCGAGTGCGATAGCAGTCATCCGGCGGCGGAAGTCTTGATGGTCAACGGGCCCCGTAGTCCTCCCGGTTTCCCCCGCGGCGACGGGGTGGACGACGAGGACGACCCCGCTCAAGCCCATGAAGAGTACCAACCCGAGCCGCTCACTTCCCAGCAGAGGGAAGAACTTCGCCGCTGGAACATGGATGCTCTGCATACTCCCATTGCAGGAGAAGCACCCGAGGCTCGCGCCCTGGAAGAGGCGCGTTTAGCCAACCTGACTGAATGCACTCGACTGGAAAACCTTCAGCGAGCACTCGACGAGCGTGCGCGTCAACGAGCGACTAACTCCAATCGACATCAGCTCTTTCCGCAACCAACTCAGGTATATCGAACCCCAATTCAGAATTTGGCAGCTGCAACCCGCATAGCGGAGTCGATTCAGCCCTCTCAGTCAGAGGCTGGAAGAGGCCTGATGCAGATCAGAGATTTGCTCCGGGCGGCAGGAGATCAGAATTCAGCTGTGTCGCAGTCACGTAACAGGATTGACAGTCGATCTGTCGCTGCGAATACGGTTTAGTCGGCTCACAGTCCAAGGTCGCCTCCGAGGCGCATGGGACGTGAAGGCCGGCGGGACCACTATGATGACCGATTTGATCGCGATGACCGGTGTCGAGTGCCCACTCCTCCTCCGAGAAGTGGGTCTAACGCCCATCGGCAGCAAGATGACAGACGCCAGTTCAGTATCGGGAGGAGAGCTCCAATCGACCCCAGAGAGCCAGGCTTTGACGCGAGATCCGTCATCGTGCAAGGTTTGGTCGACCGAAACAGAGCTCATAGAGGTGGTCATGACAGAGATATGCCCACAAGCAGCCGAGTCCACGTTTCAGGTCCAGAATGTTTTAACAGAGTGATCAGAACCGCAGTGATACCCCCCAACTTCAGGTTGGCGACTGGGGTGAATAAGTTCATCGGAGAGTCTAAGCCTGAAATTTGGCTCGAAGACTACCGAGTGGCTGTTCAGATTGGTGGCGGTAATGATGAAGTGGCCATGAAACATTTGCCACTTATGCTAGGAGGTTCAGCCAGGGCATGGTTGAATCAGTTAGCTCCCAGCAGCATTTACACCTGGGAAGATCTTTCTCGAGTGTTCGTCGGGACGTTTGAGGGAACTTGCAAGCGACCTGCTGGACTGACTGAGCTACAAGTTTGTGTACAAAAGTCGAGTGAAACACTGAGAGATTACATCCAGAGGTGGATCACTTTGCATCACACTGTAGAGAACGTGTCGGACCATCAAGCGGTCTGCGCCTTCAGAGAGGGCATCAAGAACAGAGAGTTGAGCCTGAAGTTTGGTCGAACCGGAGACATGACCCTGAGTCGGATGATGGAAATAGCCACCAAGTACGCCAACGGCGAAGAAGAGGACCGACTCCGGAGCGACAAGTACAAGCCGAGTCAGTCGGATAAAGGAAACTCCAGTCGGAAGCAAAAGCGGAAGGCCGAGCCAGCAGCTCCTGGAGAGGCTCTGGCCGTAACACAGGGCAAATTTAAGGGGAAACCCAAAGGATCTTGGAACCCCAAGAAAATAAAAGATAAGAGGGTAATGATGTGATGGACCTGCCGTGTCATATTCACACAAAGAAAGACGAAGAGGGTAACTTCATCTACCCAAAGCATACCACTCGCCAGTGCCGGCTCTTAATCCAACAGTTCCAAGGGAAACAACCAAAGGACAAAGAGAAGGAGTCGGACAAGGCTGAGGACAAGCAGGACAGTGATGGAGAGTACCCTCATGTCAACTCCACTCTGATGATTTTTGCTGATGTAGAGAGCAAAAGTCGACTGAAAGTGATCAACCGTGAAGTCAACATGGTCGCACCGGCAACACCAAACTATCTGAGATGGTCGCAAACTCCCATTACTTTCGACCAGTCGGACCATCCTACTCATATTGCCACCCCTGGGAGGCAAGCACTGGTGGTCGACCCGGTCGTCGAAGGCACTCGACTGATGAAGGTATTAATGGACGGCGGCAGCGGGTTGAACATTCTGTATGCTGAGACGCTCAAGGGAATGGGCATTCCGATGTCCAGGCTCAGTTCCAGCAACATGAGTTTTCACGGAGTCATCCCAGGAAAGAAGGCTGAGTCACTCGGCCAAATAGCTCTGGATGTGGTGTTCGGCGATTCGAAGCATTTCCGCAAAGAGAAGCTGACTTTTGAAGTTGTGGATTTCCAGAGCGCCTACCACGCTATCTTGGGAAGACCAGCCTACGCCCGCTTCATGGCTCGACCATGTTACGTGTACCTCAAGTTAAAGATGCCTGGCCCCAAAGGCGTGATCACCGTCACTGGTAACCGGAAGAAAGCAGAAGAGTGTTTCTAGAAAGGCTCAAAGATTGCGGATGACCAGATAACAGTGATAGAGCTAGAGGGATACAAGAAGAACGCAGATCCGAGTGATTTACTGCGGGCCAAGAAGCCCGCCACAGAGTCAGCATTTCAGTCGTCCGGGGAGACGAAGCCAGTTCACATCCACCCGACTAACCCTGATGCAGCTCCGGTCCATATTTCCACTACACTCGACTCTAAATAGGAAGAAGCGCTCATCTAGTTCCTCCATGAGAACTGGGACATCTTCGCATGGAAGCCAGCTGACATGCCAGGTGTTCCCAGGGGTCTGGCTGAGCATCGCCTTAGAGTCGATTCAAAGGCAAAACCTGTTAAAGAACATCTTCGACGGTCCGCCGTTCAGAAGAAAAAGGCCATTGGCAAAGAGGTGGCTCGACTCCTTGCAGCAGAGTTCATCCGAGAGATATATCACTTCGAGTGGCTCGCCAATGTCGTTATGGTTCCCAAAAAGGACAATTCCCTTCGTATGTGCATTGATTTCAAACATATCAATCGGGCCTGCCCGAAAGATCATTTTCCTCTCCCTCGCATCGACCAAATTGTCGACTCAACCGCGGGGTGCGAGAGATTGTCTTTTCTATACGCTTATTCCGGGTATCATCAGATCCATCTGTATGGGCCCGACGAAATCAAAACAACTTTCATCACCCCATTCGGGTGCTTCTGCTATATCACCATGCCATTCGGCCTCAAGAATGCCGGAGCCACGTTCATGAGAATGATTCAAAAGTGTTTACTCAGTCAAATCAGTCGGAATGTGGAAGCATACATGGATGATATCGTGGTCAAGTCGCGAAAGGGTTCCGACCTGTTGACTGACTTAGCTGAAACATTTGCCAATCTCAGGAGGTATGATATCAAGCTCAATCCTGCAAAGTGCACATTCGGAGTACCTGGCGGGAAGTTACTCGGTTTTCTCGTTTCCGAACAAGGAATCGACGCTAACCCAGAAAAAGTTGGCACCATACTCCGAATGAAACGCCCTGTGCGTGTGCACGATGTCCAGAAGCTTACTGGATGCTTGGCCGCGTTAAGTCGATTCATTTCTCGCCTCGGTGAAAAGGCGTTGCCCCTTTACCGACTGATGAAGAAGGCAGACAAGTTCGAGTGGACTCCAGAAGCTGATGCAGCGTTTGCCGAGTTAAAAACTCTGCTCTCCACCCAGCCGGTGCTTGCTGCTCCAATCAGCAAAGAGCCTCTGTTGCTTTATATTGCAGCCACATGACAAGTCGTCAGTACAGTACTTACGGTCGAGCGGGAAGAAGAAGGGAAAGCCTTCAAAGTTCAGCGCCCAGTGTATTATCTCTCTGAAGTTTTGACCCCATCGAAGCAAAGATATCCTCATTATCAGAAGCTCGTATATGGGATCTACATGACCATGAAGAAGGTTGCCCATTATTTCTTTGATCATGACATTACAGTCATCAGCGACGCACCATTGTCAGAGATTCTGCACAACAGAGATGCAACTGGTCGAGTGGCTAAATGGGCGATTGAACTCATTCCCCTTGATATCAAATTTGAGGCAAAGAAAGCCATTAAGTCCCAGGCTATAGCAGATTTCCTTGCCGAGTGGATTGAACAGCAGCAGCCTACTCAAGTTCACTCGGAGCATTGGACCATGTTCTTTGATGGCTCTAAGATGTTAAATGGTTCTGGTGCTGGGGTAGTTTTGGTTTCTCCCCGAGGAGATAAGCTCAGATATGTGCTCCAGATCCACTTTGATTCCTCCAACAATGAAGCAGAATATGAAGCACTGTTGTATGGGTTGCGCATGGCCATTTCACTCGGCGTTCGTCGCCTTATGGTTTACATCGACTCAGATTTGGTGGTCAATCAGGTGATGAAGGAATGGGACGTGAGAAGCCCAGCCATGACTGCATACTGCAATGCGGTGAGGAAGCTTGAAAAGAGATTCGAAGGGTTAGAACTCCATCACGTTCCCCGACTGAAAAATCAAGCGGCCGATGACTTGGCGAAGATAGGTTCCAAAAGGGAAGCCATTCCGAGTGGCGTGTTTTTGGAACATGTCTACACACCATCGGTTCATGAGGATCCGTTCACTGAAGAAGCCCCGCAGCCTAAAAGCGCCACAGATCCGACTGAAGTCGAGGTCCCAGCGGTGGTCGACTTGATCATGGAAGTTTTGGTCATCACTCCCGATTGGACAATGCCCTACATCACCTATATTTTGAGGAAGGAACTCCTCGAGAATGAAGAAGAAGCTCGAGAGATCGTCCGCCGGTCCAAAGCCTTCACCGTCATGAGATATCAATTATACAGAGAAAGTGCGACTGGAGTCAGCCAGAAATGTATAACACCAGAGGAAGGTCGAATGATCCTCAACGACATCCACTCGGGGACCTGTGGCCATCATGCGTCTTCTCGGACCATCGTGGCCAAAGCATACCGAGCTGGTTTTTATTGGCCCAGAGCGAATGAAATGGCGAAAGAGATAGTCGACAAGTGTGAGGGATTTCAATTTTACTCCAATATGTCACACAAGCCCGCGTCAGCTTTGAAGACTATACCACTCGTCTGGCCCTTTGCTGTATGGGGTTTGGATATGGTTGGCCCGTTGAGAACAGGAAGAAGCGGTTTCACACATGTGCTGGTAGCAGTCGACAAGTTTACCAAGTGGATTGAGGCCAAACCCATCAAGAACCTCGATGCTGGTACCGCTGTCAGCTTCATCCGAGAACTGATATTCAGATATGGAGTCCCACACAGCATCATCACTGATAACGGGTCAAACTTCGATTCTGAAGAATTCAGAGCTTTCTGCACGTCTCAAGGCACGCGAGTCGACTATGCTTCAGTCGCCCATCCGTAGTCGAATGGACAGGCAGAACGAGCCAACGGTTTGATTCTCAAAGGGTTGAAGCCCCATTTGATGCGTGATCTCAAGCATGCGGCTGGTGCATGGGTTGACGAACTTCCCTCGGTGCTTTGGGGGTTAAGGACCACACCCAACCGGTCGACTGGAAGAACTCCATTCTTCTTGGTCTACGGAGCTGAAGCAGTCTTGCCGAGTGATCTTCTCCACAACGCTCCCCGAGTCGAGCTCTACACCGAAGCTGAAGCAGAACAAGCACGGCAGGATGCAGTCGACCTTTTAGAGGAAGAAAGAGAGATGGCTCTGATCAGATCGACCATTTATCAACAAGACTTGCGTCGCTTCCACGCCAAAAACGTGAACAGTCGAGCCTTCCAGGAAGGAGACTTAGTTCTCCGAGTGGACCAGCAGAAACCACACAAGCTTGCTCCTTCTTGGGAAGGTCCCTTCATCGTCACCAAGGTTCTCCACAATGGAGCATACCGTCTTTACAATGTCAAACATCAGATCGACGAGCCCCGAGCTTGGAACGCGGAGCTTCTCCGCCCCTTTTACACTTAAGTATTCACTCGGATGAGTTGTAATAAAAGTACTCCTGTAGTTTATTTATCAAAGACAAGAGCTTTATAGTTTTCCCAGTGGTTGTTATTACTTTTGTCCATATAAAACAATCCCCCAGTGGGTGGCTTAGCTGCGAATCCGATTCGCCTAAGTCTATAAAAACAAATCCTAACCGAGTGGTGAGTCAGTCTCCCACACGAAGGCTTAGCTGCGAAATCCGTTTCGCCTAAGATAAATAAAATCCTACCGAGTGGTAAGCCAGCCTTCCACTCGGAGGCTTAGCTGCAACCCAGTGCTTGCCTAAGTGTCTGAAATCCTACCGAGTGGAGAGCAGACCTCCCACTCGGGGGCTTAGCTGCAGTCCAAGCACTCGCCTAAGATAAATAAAATCCTACCGAGTGGTAAGCCAGCCTTCCACTCAGAGGCTTAGCTGCAGTCCAAGCACTCGCCTAAGATAAATAAAATCCTACCGAGTGGTAAGCCAGCCTTCCACTCGGGGGCTTAGCTGCAACCCAGTGCTTGCCTAAGTGTATAAAATCCTACCGAGTGGTAAGCCAGCCTTCCACTCGGGGGCTTAGCTGCAGTTCAAGAACTCGCCTAAGTACAAGTACAACATGCGTTCTGCAAGGAGGACGAGGAGCAGGTCAACTGCTACCCTCTCCTTCCGAGCTACGCCACCAATTTAAAAATCCTACCGAGTGGAGAGCAGACCTCCCACTCGGGGGCTTAGCTGCAACCCAGTGCTTGCCTAAGTGTCTGAAATCCTACCGAGTGGAGAGCAGACCTCCCACTCGGGGGCTTAGCTGCAGCCCAGTGCTCGCCTAAGTGCCTAAAATCCTACCGAGTGGAGAGCAGACCTCCCACTCGGGGGCTTAGCTGCAACCCAGTGCTTGCCTAAGTGTCTGAAATCCTACCGAGTGGAGAGCAGACCTCCCACTCGGGGGCTTAGCTGTAGCCCAGTGCTCGCCTAAGTACGTGAAATCCTACCGAGTGTAGAGCAGACCTCTCACTCGGGGGCTTAGCTGCAGCCCAGTGCTCGCCTAAGAATCCGAAATCCTACCGAGTGGAGAGCAGACCTCCCACTCGGAGGCTTAGCTGCAGCCCAGGGCTCACCTAAGTGAATGAAATCCTACCGAGTGGAGAGCAGACCTCCCACTCGGAGGCTTAACTGCAGCCCAGTGCTCGCCTAAGTGTCTGAAATCCTACCGAGTGAAGAGCAGACCTCCCACTCGGGGGCTTAGCTGCAGCCCAGTGCTCGCCTAAGTGTCTGAAATCCTACCGAGTGGAGAGCAGACCTCCCACTCGGAGGCTTAGCTGCAGCCCAATGCTCGCCTAAGTGAATTAGGATGCAAGCCGATGGCAATAAGCGCTTTGCTTCAACCTGCAAAGGATGCCTCAAACCAAACGCAAGCATATTCAGTAACGAACCCAAGTTCGGATAATACCTAACAGAACCGAAAGTGCTCAGGCGCTAAGCCTATTAAGGTTTATCGGTTACAAAACCCACTCGGCATACCGAGGCAAATTTAAAGTGTCAAGCTCAGAAGTTTTTTACCCCTCCTGTGGAGGGCTGGAAGGTGCCACAAACTCGTCCAGATCAATTCCATTTGCAATCCGAGTGGCAGCAGCGATGAAGGTCTCCATGAAAGATCTGAAATCGTGCTTCTTGGTGTTGGCCACCCTGAGAGCCACCAGCTTGTCCTCTCGTGCATCCTTGCAGTGAACGCGGACCAGAGACAGAGCAACATCCGCGCCGCTCCTGGACGAGGACTTCTTCCACTCTTGCACTCGACTTGGGACCTCGTTCAGTCGAGTCATCAGAGACTCGAGGTCGTTCTGGAGTGTCTCTCTGGGCCAAAGTGTTGTGTCGATGCGGGAAGTTGCGACCTTCAACCTTGCGAGATAATCGATGACGGCAGCAACACGAGATTCAAGTCGGAGCACATTCATGGCGACTTCATCTTTCACAGGAGAGTTGATGGGGTCCAGGTTTACTTCCAGTCGACCAGTCTCCTCTTCAAAGTTCTGACAAAATTCTGCAAGAACAACCACCGAGTCAAGACAAATAGTCAGAGGTTACAATTGAAATATTCGTTTGATACAAAGGATTACCTTCAAGCATGAGGAACAACTTCTTGGCGAGTCCACCCAGATAAGCCTCCAGATCATTCTTCTTTCTCTCCAACTCGCTGGCCTTGTCATTCAGGGTGGTCTTGTCGCTTTTCAGTCGAGTGACCTCCTGGTTGGCAGCATCAAGAGCAGCTTTCAGATTGGTGTTTTCTTCTTCAAGCTTAGTCACTGAAGACAACTTCTCATCCGCTAGCCTGGTCTTCTCTAAAGCAGTTTTTTGCATCTCAGCCAAGTCAAGCTCTTGTTTCTTCAGGGCGTCCCTCACTTTGCCTACAAAATTACAGTGAGATTAGATTCGGAAACAAGTGAGAGGCAAAGGCAGTCATCAAAAGCCTCACCAAGCATACCTTTAGCTTCCTCCTTCGCCTTCGTCAAGTTCTCTTGGGCCAGTTTCAGATCGAGCTCGAGCTGAATGTGTTTGTTCTCCAACTCAGTATAATGAGCCACAAGGTCACAGGATTTCTACAAAGAACCAATCGACAGATGTCAAAGACAATTCACTTCCGAGTGAGTAAGGAAAAATCATAGCGTTTCTAAGACTACGGCCGAATGCAAACATTCGACCATAGTCTCGGGGACTACACCCAGTGGGTGCACTCAGCGTGCCCCCACTAGTTTCATCAAGAGTCGACCAGTCGACCAACACAAAAAAAGAAAGAGGCAATGTTCTTTAGACTATAGTCGACTGCCAGCAGTCGACCATAGTCTCGGGGACTACACCCAGTGGGTGCACTCAGCGTGCCCCCACCGGTATATGAATCTATTCGACCTTGTCGAGTAAAGAAAAACTCAAAGCATAAAGACTATGGTCGACTGCCAGCAGTCCACCATAGCCTTGGGGACTACACCCAGTGGGTGCACTCAGCGTGCCCCCACCGGTCTATGAATCTATTCAACGTTGTCGAGTAAAGAAAAAAAACCAAAAACATCAAGACTATGGTCGACTGCTAGCAGTCCACCATAGCCTTGGAGACTACACCCAGTGGGTGCACTCAGCGTGCCCCCACCCACTAACCTGGAATTTCAATCGACACACACCCAGTGGGTGTAGGACAGACTCTAAGAATTTCAGAAAGAAGAACAGGCAGTGACCGACTGACCTGAACATTACTCTGGAGTGCCGAACTGGTGTCATAGGCTGCCTGGCTGGCTTCTCGAATTGCCTTCACTTGCTCCATCATGACCCCCACTTGGCGTATCGCTTCTCTAGCAGCACTGGCTTGGTCTTCTGGAATGGGGTAGGTGGAGAAAAGCGAGGGTTGAGCAGCACTCGACGACGAAGGACGAGCACTCGTCAACGGCACCGCGAAGGTTACGGTGGGTCGAGTGACATTGTCTCCCTCCACGACCAACGTCTCGGGTGCTGGCACATCTCGAGTCGCCTTGCCAGCAGGCATTTTCTTGCTCCTCCTTTGCCTCGGTGGTTCTTCGTCGTCGTCGTCAGGAAGGTCAATAACAATGTTAGATGAGGCTGCAGAAAGAATCAAAATTAGAGACAATAAGTCAGTCGACTGAAAACGGCGTCACAAGAATTATACCTGGTTGCGAGGTAACAGCATCCTCCATCTCGTGGTCTTCAGACTTGGCCGAAGTTTCAGAAGTAGCAGCGCTGCAGTTCCAAAAGCCAGTCGATTGGCCCATGAGTCGACCAAAGACAAGTTCGTGAAACAAAGAAAGCTCAAAACTACCATTACCCTGAGATAGTGGGGATCACCATCTTCATCTTCGGCAAGACCTTTGCGGGCTTCGATGGTACCACTCGAGATTGCTTCGGAGCCTTCTCAGTCGGCGCCGGAGAAGTGGTCCGAGGGCGCTTGGTCGACTGGGAAGCGGTCGCGACCCCCTTACCCCGCTCAGTCGCTGGATCATGGGCAAGCTTCGAGCGTCTTTCCGAGCGGGGAGGTGCAACTTCCTCCTCCTCCTCTTCTTCCTCCTCACTAGAATCATCACCCTCATCATCGTCGTCAGCATCCGAATCCCACTCCTCCGGGCTTTCGCCCCCGCTTCCTTCCCCCTCCTCAGTCGGCGTCTGCGCCCCATTGGGCATCGAGTACAATTCAGTGGTGGCCTGTCAGACAAGCAACAAAGCAAGACAAAGATCAACTGACCAATTCGCGACAAAGCAGAATGGATGAAACAAATTTACACTCGGAGATAAGCGGCCATACCTTGTCCGGCGTATAGGTACAGTCGAGTGGCGGGATCCTCCTCGCCCCTTGAGGGTTGTCCTTGTTCCCTGTGATGGCGGCCACCCACCTCTCCAGCGTAGCATCGTCGACTGCCTCTGGATGGACCCGAGTGGTGTCTTCAGTACCGCAGTACAGCCACATCGGGTGACCTCGGTACTGGAGCGGTTGGATACGCCGCCTAAGGAAGACTTCTAGAAGATCCATGCCCGTCACTCCGTCCCGAACGAGTTGGACCACGCGCTCCACCAACATTGTTACCTAGGCTTTCTCCTCAGGAAGCACCTTCAGAGAAGACGGTTTGTCCACTCGGACCATGGAGAACGGAGGGAGACCGGTCGACTGCCCCGGCGTCGACTCGTCTTGGCAGTAGAACCAAGTCGACTGCCACCCTCTGACCGACTCAGGAAGGGTCATGGCCGGGAAAGTGCTCTTATTCCTCAACTGGATCCCAAGACCCCCGCACATCTATATAACCTTGGTCCTCTCATCACCCGGGCTCGCCTTTTTTACTGTCTGTGACCGACATGTGAATATGTGCTTGAAGAGACCCCAGTGCGGTCGTCAACCCAGGAAGTTCTCGCACATGGACACAAAGGCAGCAAGATAGGCGATGGAATTGGGATTGAAATGGTGGAGTTGCACCCCAAAGAAATTTAGAAACCCACGGAAGAACACACTCGGCGGCAGAGAAAAACCACGATCTACGTGAGTGGCTAAGAGAACGCACTCACCCTCCTGCGGCTGCGGTTGACACTCGGACCCCGGGAGCCTCGCTGACCCGTGGGGGATCAGTCCCTCATCGGCCAGGTCGTCGAGGTCCTTTACAGTGATGGTCGAGCGGATCCAATCCCCTTGGACCCAACCCTTCGGCAGGCGGGACCTCGACGAAGATCTGCCCCGGCTGGACGGTCTCCCCTTCGCTTGCCCTGCCGCCGTCGCCTTCTTCGCGCGCTCTAGAGCCGCCGTCTTCTCCTTCACCATTATCGCCGGTGAAGCGCTCGAGAGGTGGATAAGGCGGAGGTAGGAGCAGGCGCCGTGGGCGGAGGCAGAGAGGGAAGAGAGGAAAATGGGGAGGCACTGTTCAAAAATTCACCCCCGACGCTTTATATAAGGGCGCTTCCGAGTGGCCGACGAGTGGGTCCGAGCAGATATGTCACATCCCGAAACAGTCGCACACGTACGATACGTGGCAAAAAAGGCGGCGCGGAAATCGAGGCGTCCATGCCTTATCTCGCCCGATTGCCGCGGATCGCCCTACTTCGCGCACTTCCCAAATTTCAGATCCCGCAAAATCCGCTAACAGCAGATCAATCTGTCAGACGATATCCTTCCCGCGATCCGTCGCTCGGAAGTTCACCAAAGTTCAAAAGTTCACTCGACAAAAGATAGGAATGGATCAAGGCGACTAAAGTAAAAGTCAACGCCAACGCCGAAAGAAGAATCGCCGATCCAAGTTACGACATAATCAAAGTACAGTAAACAAGTCGGAGAAAATCATCAACTCCTTCCTCACTCGAACCTCGATCCATTCGGGGGCTAATGATGAGGTTATGTACCTAGGGTAGGGTCATGGACCTATCTAGGATACCATGCCCAAGGACATCATCATACGAAGCTACCTTCCAGTCGACCAAGAGAAGTTCCACTCGACCAAGGGAGACTCCACTCGACTGGCTAGAAGACACTCGACCATGAAGACGCACTCGACCATCAGAAGTTCAGGATCTATGCTGCATCCAAACGGTCTGTAATTAAATAGTCTTAATGGTCATGATGACACTTTATGTAGGGTGTTACTAGTAACGCCCGGCCTTAATGTACTTTAACCCTCCTCTACGTGGGCTGGCTAGGGTCCTGGCGTCCTCTATATAAGCCATCCCCCTCCACTGGTAGAAGGGTTCGCACCCCTGTAACTCATATACACAGAGATCAGTCGACCGCCTCCGGGCTCCGAGACGTAGGGCTGTTACTTCCTCAGAGAAGGGCCTGAACTTGCTAAACACTCGTGTGTACAACTACTCCATAGCTAGGACCTTGCCTTCTCATACTTACCCCCCATTCTACTGTCAGACATAGAACCACGACACCGGGCTGCCCAAGAGGGTGGGGGCGCGCCCTCCCCCCTGGGCGCGCCCCCTGCCTCGTGAGCACCTCGGAGGTCCACCGACGTACCCCCTGCACCCATATATACTCTTGTACCCTAAAACTTCCAGAACAGAAGATAGATCGGGAGTTCCGCCGCCGCAAGCCTCTGTAGCCACCAAAAACCAATAGGGACCCTATTCCAACAACCTGCCGGAGGGGAATCCCATCACCGGAGGCCATCTTCATCATCCCGGCGCTATCCATGACGAGGAGGGAGTAGTTCACCCTCGGGGCTGAGGGTATGTACCAGTAGCTATGTGTTTGATCTCTCTCTCTCTCGTGTTCTCTCTCGTGTTCCCTCTATGGCACGATCTTGATGTATCCCGAGCTTTGCTATTGTAGTTGGATCTTATGATGTTTCTCCCCCTCTACTCTCTTGTGATGAATTGAGTTTCCCCTTTTGAGTTATCTTATCGGATTGAGTCTTTTATGAGAACACTTGATGTATGTCTTGTCGTGTTTATCTGTGGTGACAATGGGATACCATGTGCCTCTTGATGTATTTTTTGGTGACCAACTTGCGGGTTCCGCCCATGAACCTATGCATAGGGGTTGGCACACGTTCTTGACTCTCCGGTAGAAACTTTGGGGCACTCTTTGAAGTACTTTTATGTTGGTTGGATGAATCTGAGATTGTGTGACGCATATCGTTTAATCATGCCCATGGATACTTGAGGTGACAATGGAGTATCTAGGTGACATTAGGGTTTGGTTGATTTGTGTCGTAAGGTGTTATTCTAGTACGAACTCTTTTATAGATCGATCCAAAAGAATAACTTTGAGGTGGTTTCGTACCCTACCATAATCTCTACATTTGTTCTCCGTTATTAGTGGCTTTGGAGTGACTCTTTGTTGCATGTTGAGGGCTTGTTATATGATCTATCTATGTTATTATTGTTGAGAGAACTTGCACTAGTGAAAGTATGAACCCTAGGCCTTGTTTCCTATCATTGCAATACCGTTTACGCTCACTTTTATCGCTCGTTACCTTGCTGTTTTTATTATTTCAGATTACAAAAACCTATATCTACTATCCATATTGCACTTGTATCATCATCTCTTCGCCGAACAAGTGCACCTATACAATTTACCATTGTATTGGGTGTGTTGGGGACACAAAAGACTCTTTGTTATTTGGTTGCAGGGTTGTTTGACAGAGACCATCTTCATCCTACGCCTCCTACGGATTGATAAACCTTAGGTCATCCACTTGAGGGAAATTTGCTACTGTCCTACAAACCTGTGCACTTGCAGGCCCAACAACGTCTACAAGAATAAGGTTGTGTAGTAGACATCAAGCTCTTTCCTGGCGCCGTTGCCGGGGAGGTTAGCACTTGAAGGTATATCTTTAGATCTTGCAATCGAATCTTTTTGTTTCTTGTTTTAGCACTAGTCTAGTTTATAAAAGAAAAATACAAAAAAATGGAGTTAAGTTTGTCACATACGCTTCACCTTTTTAATATCTTTCGTGAGTATGATGGAAAGGAAAATTGTGCTCAAGTGCTAGAGAAGAGATCTCTAAATTGTTTGGCACTAAATCTTTGAATGATGAGTATGATTGCAATGTTGTTAGTACGAATTCTTTGAATATCCATGATGCTAATGATGATTGCACTAGTTATGATGAAAATGTCTCCCATAAACATGTCAATTTTTGTGGAGTGCATTGGGTTTGTAAGTACACGCCAAATAGGGAAGATAGATATTGCAAGAGGCATAAGTACTTAGAAACCAAATTGTTGCAAGAAGAGCTAGATGAATGTGCTGAAAGATTCAATATTTTTCGCGCTCCTTGTGAACTTTGCAATGAACATGGTCATTTAAAGCTCCAATGCTATTTGTTTAATGATCAAGTCGTGTCCAAATAAAGCGATAATTTGATTACCCTTGAGCATCATAAAGAGCTTAGCCTTCTTTTGGGTTATGAAGAAATGAAACGTATAACTGAGGGTATTTCAAAATTTAGTCTTGATAAAATTCTTGATTTTGATCTAGAGAAAATTTATATGTATTGTGTAGAGAATTGCATTGAAAATCCTTATATTGCCAATTACCTAAAGAAAAGAAAGCAAATGGAAGATGATGAGAATACTAATGAAAGGGAAGAGGCTTCCCAATCTCCTCCTATTATTTCTTATGATGAATCAGGTAACGAGGAGGAGCTTTCTATTCAGCCAATCTCGTCAATAAGGAGCTCGAAGAGGAAGGTTGAACCTACACATAATGTGAAGAAGAAAAAGAAAAGAAGGAGCAACAAAGGTAAAAAGGTATCCCTCCCAAATGATGTTGCTCCTCCTACTACTTGTGATGATGATAATTGCTATACTATTGGTGCTATCCGTATTTTTAATGATGAGAGTGATTATGCTTATGATATGAAAGGGCCCAAGCTTGGGGAAGCTATGTTTGATGAGGATGAAATATTTGACAATATATTTGCTGAAATTAATGATTGTTCCAAGCTTGGGGATGCTACATTTAATGAAGATGATATTTTAGCATCCCAAGTTTTGATATGCAAAGTTGTTATGATGATAGCATGCCTCTTTATGATGATTATATTGATGAAAGTGGGTTTGGAAGAGTGTCAACTTTAGGAAGTAGTGATCCCACTATTTTGGAGGATGTTGAATCTTATTGTGATGAATATGAAAGTGGATTTGGAAGAGTGTCAACTTTATTTAGTGATTCCACTATCTTGGGAGAGGTTTCAATCGATTATGATAAGAACGAAGTTGCTACTTATGATGATTATTGTGATGAAACTTATGGTATAAAAAGTAGTGATGATTATATTTACAAATCTTGTCATGATTATGATTACCCTTTTTCTGAACATTACTCTTTTAATGTGGAAATAATTTTTAGTGTTCAAGTCTCTCATGATACTCCCACTATTCCGAATGAGAAGAAATTTGCTTATGTGGAGAGTAGTAAATTTTCTATGCTTGTAGATCATGAAAAGAATGCTTTAGGTGCTGAAAATTATTATGAGGGAGGAACATATGCTTGTAGGAATTGCAATAATGCTTTAGATCCCACTACCTAAATCATTCTTTTCATGATCTACAAGCATAGAAAATTTACTACTCTCCACACAAGCAAAATTCTTCTTATTTGGAATAGTGGGAGTATCATAAAAGACTTGAATACTATAAATTGTTTCCACATTAAAAGAGTAATGTTCAGAAAAAGGGTAATCATAATCATGACAAGTTTTATAAATATAATCATCACTACTTTTTATAGCATAAGTTTCATCACAATAATCATCATAAGTAGCAACTTCGTTCTCATCATAATCGATTGAAACCTCTCCCAAGATAGTGGAATCACTAAATAAAGTTGACACTCTTCAAAATCCACTTTCATATTCATCACAATAAGATCCAATATCCTCCAAAATAGTGGGATCACTACTTCCTAAAGTTGACACTCTTCCAAACCCACTTTCATCAATATAATCATCATAGGTATAAGGCATGTTATCATCATAACAACTTTGCATATCAAAACTTGGGAGGCTAAAAATATCATCTTCATTAAACGTAGCATCCCCACCTTGGGACAAACATTAATTTCAGCAAATATATTCTCAAATATTTCATCCTCATCAAACATAGCTTCCCCAAGCTTGGGCCTTTTCATAACATAAGCATAATCACTCTCATCATTAATACTATGGATAGCACCAATAGTATAGCAATTATCATCATCACAATGAGTAGTAGGAGCAACATCATTTGGGAGGGATACCTTTTTACCTTTGCTTCCCCTTCTCTTCCTTTTCTTCTTCACATTATGTATGGGTTCAACCCTCTTCTTTGAGCTCCTTATTGATGAGATTGGTTGAATAGAAGGCTCCTCCTCGATACCTGATTCATCATAAGAAATAATAGGAGGATAATGGGAAGTCTCTTCCCTTTCATTAGTATTATCTTCATCTTCTATTTGTTTTATTTTCTTTAGGTAATTGGCAATATAAGGATTTTCAATGCAATTCACCGTACAATACAAATAAATCTTCTCTAGATCAATATCAAGGAATTTCTTAAGGGCAAAATCTGGAAGATCCTTAGTTAAACGTTTCAATTCTTCATAACCCAAAAGCAAACTAAGTTCATTATAATGTGCAAGGTAAATCAAATCATCACAATTTCTGGACACGATTCGATCATAAAAGAATTTGCATAGGAGATGTAGATGACCACGTTCATTGCATAGTTCACAAGTACGACAAAGGAAGTGTAAATTTTTAGCACTCCCATTTAACTTTTCTTGCAACAATTTAGTTTCTAAATGCTTATGCCTCTTGCAATATATATATTCTCTATTTGGTGTGTTCATGCAAACATGCACTCCACAAAAGTTGACATGCTTATGAGAGACATTTTCATCATAACTAGTGCAATCATCATTAGTACTATGGATATTCAAAGAGTTCATACTAACAACATTGCAATCATGCTCATCATTCAAAGATTTAGTGACAAACATTTTATAGATTTCTGCTTCTAGCACTTGAGCACAATTTTCCTTTCCATCATACTCACGAAAGATATTAAAAAGATGAAGTGTATGAGACAAACTAAATTCCATTTTTTAGTTTTATTTTTATAAAATAAACTAGTGATAAAACAAGAAACTAAAAGACTCGATTGCAAGATCTAAAGATATACCTTCAAGCACTCACCTCCCCGGCAACGTCGCCAGAAAAGAGCTTGATGTCTACTACACAACCTTCTTCTTGTAGACGTTGTTGGGCCTGCAAGTGCACAGGTTTGTAGGACCGTAGCAAATTTCCCTCAAGTGGATGACCTAAGGTTTATCAATCCGTGGGAGGCGTAGGATGAAGATGGTCTCTCTCAAACAATCCTGCAACCAAATAACAAAGAGTCTCTTGTGTCCCCAACACACCCAATACAATGGTAAATTGTATAGGTGCACTAGTTCAGCGAAGAGATGGTGATACAAGTGCAATATGGATGGTAGATAAAGGTATTTGTAATCTGAAATTATAAAAACAGCAAGGTAACTAATGATAAAAGTGAGCACAAACGGTATGGCAATGATAGGAAACAAGGCCTAGGGTTCATACTTTCACTAGTGCAAGTTCTCTCAACAATAATAACATAGATAGATCATATAACTATCCCTCAATATGCAACAAAGAGTCACTCCAAAGCCACTAATAGTGGAGAACAAACGAAAAGATTATGGTAGGGTACGAAACCACCTCAAAGTTATTCTTTCGGATCAATCTATTCAAGAGTTCGTACTAGAATAACACCTTAAGACACAAATCAACCAAAACCCTAATGTCATCTAGATACTCCATTGTCACCTCAAGTATCCGTGGGCATGATTATACGATATGCATCACACAATCTCAGATTCATCTATTCAACCAACACAAACTACTTCAAAGAGTGCCCCAAAGTTTCTACCGGAGAGTCAAGACGAAAACGTGTGCCAACCCCCATGCATAGGTTCATGGGCGGAACCCGCAAGTTGGTCACCAAAACATACATCAAGTGGCACATGATATCCCATTGTCACAACAGATAAGCACGACAAGACATACATCAAGTGTTCTCAAATCATTAAAGACTCAATCCGATAAGATAACTTCAAAGGGAAAACTCAATCCATTACAAGAGAGTAGAGGGGGAGAAACATCATAAGATCCAACTATAATAGCAAAGCTCGCGATACATCAAGATCATGCCATAGAGGGAACACGAGAGAGAGAGATCAAACACATAGCTACTGGTACATACCCTCAGCCCCGAGGGTGAACTACTCCCTCCTCGTCATGGAGAGCGCCGGGATGATGAAGATGGCCACCGGTGATGGGTTCCCCCTTCGGCAGGGTGCCGGAACGGGCTCCCGAGAGGTTTTTGGTGGCTACAGAGGCTTGCGGTGGCGGAACTCCCGATCTATCTTCTCCGTGGATGTTTTTTAGGGTACGTGGGACTATATAGGCAAAAGAAGTCGGTCGGGGGGTGCTCGAGGGGCCCACGAGACAGGGGAGCGCGCCCTCCTATCTCCTGGCCTCCTCGAGGATCTTCTGACGTGAACTCCAAGTCTCCAGGATCATATTCTTCCAGAAAATCATGCTGCCAAAGGTTTCATTCCGTTTGGACTCAGTTTGATATTCCTTTTCTTCGAAATACTGAAACAGGCAGTAAAACAGCAATATGGGCTGGGCCTTCGGTTAATAGGTTAGTCCCAAAAGTAATATAAAAGTGTATAATAAAGCCCATAGTCATTCAAAATAGATAATAAAATAGCATGAATGCTTCATAAATTATAGATACGTTGGAGACGTATCAATCACCCTTTCCTCTTCAAGAAAAACCAACGCAAGCTCAAGACGTAGCAGTCGACGCCCCCCTCTCCCTTTTCCCTTTTTAAAATTTATGCTCTAATCATGGTTATGCTGAATATGTTATACTTCATATGTTTTATCATGAAATTAACAAAGAAACAAAATCTGTTATTGATTTAAGTGTAGGAGGACAATTCATGTCTTTAATTCTTGCAGAAGGAAGGGCACTTATAAAAAAAATATGGTTGCAAAAGAACAATGGAATATCAAGGAGCCAACGAAGTCCACCGGAAAAGTATACCATATCGAAGATATGGAGGAATTTAAAAGGATTACTCAAAAAAAGGTAAGCTAGTTGAACAAGTTATTAATGAAAAAGTGGATATATTTAGTATCTATCGGCAGGATTATGAACTTCAAGAAACAATGAATAAGTTTAGATTCCATCAAGACAACAACTACAACAGAGACTTTCAAATATGCATTCATCATAATGAAAAGGTTATAACTTACCTTTCTGATGAGGTGGAAGGGTTAAGTCATGCGGTAAAAAACTT
This sequence comes from Triticum dicoccoides, assembly GCF_002162155.2. Lineage (NCBI taxonomy): Eukaryota > Viridiplantae > Streptophyta > Magnoliopsida > Poales > Poaceae > Triticum > Triticum dicoccoides. Next base: position 156,857,280 of record NC_041393.1, on the reverse strand, counting down.
GATAAACACTCTCGCGTGATAGAAACCCAACGCCCTCAAATTTCGGAGACCCAATCTTTAATCCATGCTCAGTTAGATAATGATCATCTTGTTTCTACTAACAAAATTGAGACTTGTAGTGGCAAAAGAACGCAGGGCCCTAAAGGCCCAGAGTGGCAGGAGAAGGAACAAGAACAAAGGCGAAGAGAGAGTCAGAGTCAAACTCAAGAGAACATAGAAATCCTCTTTGGTGTGGAAGAACCGGAAGAATAGGTCCATCAAGATGCTCAACATAATGAAGTAGGAGCAGATAAAGAAGTTGATTCTGATGCTGAAATTGTAGATGGTGACAATAACGAAGAAGAAGCAGTTCGAGAAGCTGTAAGAACCTAGGGTGGAAAAGAACACCCGACCATCTTATCCCACCAGAGGAGAAAGCAACCAGGCATCGAGGAATAAAGAAGAAGGTACAAAAAAGGAGAAAGATAAAAGTACAGCTAAGAAAACACTTCCTTACCCCAAAGCTGTAAGACCACCTTCAAATGATGCACTTTATTCCTCCTTTTTACAAGCTATAGCTGACCTTGAAGTTTCGATGCATGTAACTCACATATTAAAAATTCCTACTTTTACTAAATTCATGTGTGATGTCGTTAACAATAAAAGAAGTATGCATTTATAGGAACAAGTGGCTACGATAACGAAACATCCCTTCGCGGATAGGATACCAAAGAAGTTGGGAGACCCAGGTATACCTACCATATCTTGTTTAGTTGGTAATCTTGATATAAGTAACACTATTTGTGATGTAGGAGCAGGGGTGAGCGTAATGCCTCTAGCTCTTTATCACAAGTTGAACTTGGCAGAATTTGTGCCCACAGGTATAACCTTGGAGATGGCGGATAAATCTACGAAGAAGCCAATCAGAGTGGCTGAAAATGTGCTGTTGAGATTAGATGGACATATTGTACTCACTAACTTTGTTATTCTCGATATGCCCGAGGATGAAAAACTATCTATTATTCTTGGTAGGACATTTTTAAACACTGGAGATGCAACGTTGCACTGTGCCTAAGGGAAAGTAACCTTTAGAATATGCGACAAAGAAATAGTGAGGTATTTCCCGACGAAGCCATGAGTGAGAGAGAAGTATGTTCCCCCAGCTAAGCGAGTATGTGTGGTAAGTAAAGAGAGTCTCAGGCCACCGGAGCCCTGAAACGATAACTGAGATATAAGGTTGAGCTTAGCAACCCAAAAAACGATGCTTAATGGGAGGAAACCATTATTTTGTCAAGGACAACGCTAGTGCCCACACGTATGGTGGAAGCCAAACCAGCCCACACGCCCTATAGCACACAGTCTGCGCCACGCCATCGCATGCATGTGGAAATCTTTTTGGATTTTCAGCTTTTAAAATGGTTTATCTCTTAAATGAAAAATCTGATTGAAAATCCGTTTTCACCAATAAATCCCTCGCGACGAGATCTTCAAAACTAAATCTCATATCATTATATTTCGATGATTTTTTGGGGGTTAAAAGTTGCCATGTCTATTGCATATGAATTGCCATGATTTTAAGTTGCCATGATATGTTTCAACTATTTTGTTGTACATTTAAAAGTAATTTTTGACATATTATAAAACGGGGAATTAAGAATTAGACTTGCCATGAACCATAAACTAAAATTGCCATGATACATGCACTTAAAATTGCCATGATACATGCATTTAAAATTGCCATGGTTCATACAAAAAATATTTTTCATGGTCAAAGTACTGAAATTGTCATCATCAAAAAACTAAAATTGTCATGCTCTACAAACTAAAATTGCCACATGGCAACTTTAGTTTAAGCACTATGGCAATTACAGTGTAAACATCATGGCAACTTTTGAGCAATTTTTTTTGTCGAAACATATCAACGTGTGGTCTAGTTTTGAAGATCTTGTCGAGACGAATTTAATGGTGAAAACGAATTTTTAATTCAAATTTTTAACTAGGAGGTAAAACATTTTTAAGCCAAAAACCAAAAAGATTTCTGTTGATGTCATCTGTTCATACGTGGCAAAATAAGTGATGATGAGGCGTGTGGGTGATGTGCAAGATGCTACATGTATGGGCGTTAGTTTTTTCGTTTTGTCAAAATCTTCCATGCTAGCTAGGATCAGACTGGGCTGCAAACTGTTTCTGGGCCGATGGCTTCGCTTGTTTCGCGGTTGTATCATGTTTTTGGGCCCACCCCTATTTTTTTAATGTTTTTGGGCCTATTCCTCCGCTGCTGTGTTTCCTCGGGTTCGGATGCACAACAGCACAAGTAGCTCGTTTGTACTGTACGTGGTAGGATCTCGTTCCACCAAAACCTAGCACCCCATTCTCTCCGACTCTCCAGTCCCACTGCCCCCCTCCCCACTCCCCGCCGCCGCCATGGCGATCACCGCCCAGGTTCCCGACATCATGGGCGAGCGGCAGTCCGGCCAGGACGTCCGCACCCAGAACGGTAACGCCCCTCCCCACCCCGCTCTTCACGCCTGATTCCGCGGGGTCGCGCGCGAGATCTATGTCTAACTCGCTGCGCAATCTCCTCCGGCTGCAGTCTCGGCGTGCCAGGCGGTGGCCAACATCGTCAAGTCCTCGCTCGGCCCCGTCGGGCTCGACAAGGTACTACGCTGCTTCCACTCTGCAAACGAACCCTGTTACTCAGGCTATAAGTTATGCACCGAAGAGTTCACTGGCTGTATATTCTCATAATGGTGGTCACGTTTTTGGGTCAAGCATATGTCATTTGGCAAACGCACCTTTTTCTTATTCTTTGTTCAGATAAAATACTACTGTACTTTCTACCTCTAGCCGTGTTCATGTTTTTTTCATGTTAGACATGTACTGGACATGCTCACTGGTTTTGCCTTGTGTGGTGGTGAACTTTCTACCTCTGTGCATGCCAACTAGTAGTGAACTTTTGGCTGCAGTTCTGCAGATATATTCCAATTTTCTCAAAAGTTCAAACATCTCCAGAAGGAAATTAAATTCGTAGTCCACCAGCCGGTTTATCTGATGGATCAATTCTGATTCATCACCCACATTTTCTGTTGAATAGATGAGTGGTTTTGGTAGGGTGTTAACATGTGTGACGTGTATTCTAATCGAGTACTAGATGGATGTTGTAACTATTAAGTGGTATTTTTGGGAGCGCTATGAGAATGTGGCGAGTCAGGCTCAGTTTGTGGTTGCTGAACTGTGTTGCGCTTGCTTCCTTTATAATCTTCTGTTGAAAATTAGCCAGAAAATAATGTAAAAGCAGGTCAGAGAGACAGAAAAATAGCCTAAAGCAGGTGATGAAAACAGGATTATGAAATCCACCGCAATGCGAAACACAGCCTTAAAGAGTGCTTTGACTCAGCACTTTTCCTTTGATTACATACCCTACACTGAGCTCTTTTTACAAAGAAAAAAACAGTTTCTTGAATCCTCAGAATGTTCCACTGGAATTATACATGTACATATAGATGTGTAGCATGTATGCACAAATTTTATCAATATATCTTCTCAGTTATGGTGTACACAAAAAGAAGAAATATGTAGATCAAAATAGAGTAATCTTTTGCTTTTTTGGAGCCACAAATTTGTCGTTTTTTTGTGTAGCGTACAAATTAATGTACTACCTTCCTAACAAAACGTCTTATATTTTGGAACTGATATAATATTATTTAATAAATTTTTACTGGTATGTAGAACACATTCATACGAGTAGACAGGTTCTGGAGCCAGAGTAGTTTTTTGAAAACAACCCTTGTTACAGTCCACTAAGTTAGCGTATGGGACCTGCAGATGCTGGTGGATGATATTGGCGATGTCACGATCACAAATGACGGAGCCACCATTCTGAGGATGTTGGAGGTCGAGCATCCTGCGGCGAAGGTGATGCCTGGCAGGCAGAGCTGACCTTGTTTTGTTTGAACCATTGCTTTGTTCTTAGATTTTGCTGTGGTTCTTTCTGTTTGTAGGTTCTCGTGGAATTGGCTGAGCTCCAAGACCGGGAGGTTGGAGATGGAACTACCTCTGTCGTCATCATCGCTGCAGAGTTGCTCAAGGTAATGGATGGAGCTTCAGTGCCAAGTTTTTCTTGTCTATGAGTTTCTCTACTATTGTGCTTACACATGATGCTCCTTTTCTTTTTACCAGAGAGCCAATGAACTTGTGAGGAATAAGATTCACCCAACCTCTATTATTAGTGGCTACAGGGTAAGCTTATAATTATATGTTTGTTGCAGTACCCCTTCCATTTTGAACAAAACATGTAATGTCTTACATTACTAATACACTTTTTACCTTCATATTCTGCCAGCTTGCTATGCGTGAAGCATGCAAGTATGTTGAGGAAAAGCTGTCTGTCAAGGTAAATGAATACTCTATGAGGAACAAATGGCAGTACAACTTTGTTCTATTCCGTGCTCACTCTCACTAACATGAATATTCGTCCACACTTGTAGGTGGATAAACTTGGAAAAGACTCTCTTATAAACTGTGCAAAAACTAGCATGTCATCGAAACTTATTACAACGGACGATAATTTCTTTGCAAATCTGGTAAGTTCCTATGGTCACGTGTTCTTCAGGTTTCTTGATTATGCCTTCTCTTTTACATATCTGTGCATGGTGGAGCTCAGAAATTGATGGTACAGTTGTAGTATATTGACTTTGGTGGTGTTTGTTAAACCTAAAATATTTATTTAGTCCATGCATGCATTTTCAGCTGCCGGTCTATTATTTATTTTGATAATGCTGCCATGTTATGGTGTTTATCTGTTAAGTTACTCATCTTTGGAACCAAAAGCTAGGCGTTGCGTTGTTTTTCCATTAGCCTTGGCTAAAACAATGTGATAATTAATTAACGTGGCAGTGGTTTCTTAGGTTGTAGAAGCAGTTCAAGCTGTGAAGACTACAAACTCCAAGGGAGAAGTAAAGTATCCAATCAAGGTAAGCAAAGTGCATATGGTTACAATACTACATTAAAAGAAAGTTTTCCATTCGTAATTGCTATATACTCCCTCCGTCCGAAAAAGCTTGTCCCTCAAATGGATGTATCTAGCAGTGCTATTGGAATTGTAGATTTAAGTTGCTGGGTCCCTTCTCTCTGAATGTACTTCCTCTGTAAACAAATATAAGAGCGTTTAGATCACTACTTTAGTGATCTAAACACTCTTATATTTCTTTACGGAGGGAGTAGATATAAGCTGCACGGCCTTTGTGGACTCTTTAGGCAAAATTTATTTTACAGTTTTGTGCTTTTGTTTTGCTTTACACACCAATTGTATTTCCTGCTGGATGTATTAGACATCTTGATATTACACGTGCTAGTGTATAGTAATCTCGCGTCTAGCTTCATGTTGGGCTGTCCTTTTCCTGATATTCATTCAATTCTACTGCCACTTAAAATTATTCTCCCGTCTTAATACTGTAATGCCTTCTTATGTATTGGAAATTATGTTTGATTCATTTAAAATACGGTTAGGGGAATTGTAATCTGTGACAATTTTGCTTGTAAACTGCTTCTCTTTTGTTCTGCAGAGTATTAATATTTTGAAAGCTCATGGCAAAAGTGCCAAGGAAAGTTATCTGCTGAATGGTTATGCGCTGAACACTGGCCGTGCAGCTCAAGGAATGCCTACCAGAGTAACCCCTGCTAGAATTGCATGTCTTGATTTCAACCTTCAGAAGACGAAAATGCAAATGGGTGTTCAAGTCCTTGTATCTGATCCAAGGGAACTGGAGAAGATCCGTGAGAGGTATATGCATTTTTCTTAATTAGTTTGCAGTTCATTATTATATTTCTTTTTGTTATCTCCAGAATTAATCTGCAATGAATGTGCTCTCTCAAATAACCTGTTTGTTTCTAATTTCCTGTGATGGGTCTTCATGCCTTTTGCCATTTACAATCAATTTATTTTCTATTTTAGGGTACTCAATAGTACTTGCTTCTTTTCGCAGAGAATCTGACATAACAAAGGAGCGAATAGAGAAAGTTCTCAAGGCTGGTGCTAATGTTGTATTTACCACCAAGGGAATCGATGATATGTCATTGAAGGTATGTTTTCATACCTCAGGCAGAGTTAGATTGCTTTTTCCATCCTTAATATAATTTTGTATACTGTTTGCCAGCACACAAACAATTTATGTATTTGGTTGGACTGGTCCACGTTAGTGAATGTCATATTTTTCATAGCTGCTGGTACTTTTGGGGTGGTGCAGACAGAATCTGTTATACTACAGTCAGCATAATATGTTTGTTAATTAAGCCTTATGGCAGAATTTATTGCATATGACTGCGACCTTACATTCCTTCCAATAGTACTCAGTCTGATGTTTTGTCCCCGGAAGTGTCTGTTTCATAATTTATTTGATTTGATTTTTATGAATTTGAAAAGATGTACTGAGGTGAAGGAGGCTTTAAAAAGGATGAAAGGAGGCAAGGCGATGGGCCCTGATTGTATCCCCATTGAGGCGTGGAAAGGTCTCGGGGACATAGCGATAGTATGGCTAACCAAGCTTTTCAACCTCATTTTTCGGGCAAACAAGATGCCAGAAGAATGGAGACGGAGTATATTAGTACCAATCTTCAAGAACAAGGGAGATGTTCAGAGTTGTACTAATTACCGTGGAATTAAGCTGATGAGCCATACAATGAAACTATGGGAGAGAGTCATTGAGCACCGCTTAAGAAGAATGACAAGCGTGACCAAAAATCAGTTTGGTTTCATGCCTGGGAGGTCGACCATGGAAGCCATTTTCTTGGTACGACAACTTATGGAGAGATATAGGGAGCATAAGAAGGACTTGCATATGGTGTTCATTGACTTGGAGAAGGCCTATGATAAGATACCGCGGAATGTCATGTGGTGGGCCTTGGAGAAACACAAAGTCCCAGCAAAGTACATTACCCTCATCAAGGACATGTACAATAATGTTGTGACAAGTGTTCGAACAAGTGATGTCGACACCGATGACTTCCCGATTAAGATAGGACTGCATCAGGGGTCAGCTTTGAGCCCTTATCTTTTTGCATTGGTGATGGATGAGGTCACAAGGGGTATACAAGGAGATATCCCATGGTGTATGCTCTTTGCGGATGATGTGGTGCTAGTTGACGATAGTCGGACGGGGGTAAATAGGAAGTTAGAGTTATGGAGACAAACCTTGGAATCGAAAGGGTTTAGGCTTAGTAGAACTAAAACCGAGTACATGATGTGCGGTTTCAGTACTACTAGCTGTGAGGAGGAGGTTAGCCTTGATGGCCAGGTGGTACCTTGGAAGGACACCTTTCGGTATTTGGGGTCAATGTTGCAGGAGGATGGGGGTATTGATGAAGATGTGAACCATCGAATCAAAGCCGGATGGATGAAGTGGCGCCAAGCTTCTGGCATTCTCTGTGACAAGAGAGTGCCACAAAAGCTAAAAGGCAAGTTCTACAGGACGGCGGTTCGACCCGCAATGTTGTATGGCGCGGAGTGTTGGCCGACTAAAAGGCGACATGTTCAACAGTTAGGTGTGGCGGAGATGCGTATGTTGAGATGGATGTGTGGCCACACGAGGAAGGATCGAGTCCGGAATGATGATATACGAGATAGAGTTGGGGTAGCACCAATTGAGGAGAAGCTTGTCCAACATCGTTTGAGATGGTTTGGGCATATTCAGCGCAGGCCTCCAGAAGCTCCAGTGCATAGCGGACGGCTAAAGCGTGCGGAGAATGTCAAGAGAGGGCGGGGTCGACCGATTTTGACATGGGAGGAGTCCGTTAAGAGAGACCTGAAGGATTGGAGTATCGACAAAGAGCTAGCTATGGACAGGGGTGCGTGGAAGCTTGCTATCCATGTGCCAGAGCCATGAGTTGGTTGCGAGATCTTATGGGTTTCACCTCTAGCCTACCCCAACTTGCTTGGGACTAAAGGCTTTGTTGTTGTTGTTGTTGTTGTTTGAAAAGATGTACTGGGTTGTTGTTGTGTATGTTGATATCACTTTGTGTTGACTGTAACTAAATCTGCTGTATTGGCGTTTGTTGAAACATCATTTCAGTACTTTGTTGAGGCTGGAGCAATTGCAGTAAGACGTGTTCGTAAGGAGGATTTGCGCCATGTTGCCAAGGCAACAGGTGCAACAATGGTACGGCTTATTTCTTCATATGCCATATTGCCGATTAGATATTTATGATCAAGTAGTATTTTCATAATTTCACTCTTTAATCTCATTCATGTCTTAACTTGATTTTGTTGAAATATTACTAAAGTTGCTTGCTTCTGTTTTAAAGATTCTAAAGAAATTTGCAATATCGGAATGCATTTATTTGATGATTTCCTGTTTCTGAATATTTGCTATTACATCGTAGCAGCATACCAATCTTTTGCAGTATGACTTTATTAGTAATAAAACAACTTCTATCATTGATATTCCCAAGTAATAATGCAAACAATTACTTTCTCAAGCCAAAATGAACTGCTTGTCAGTATCCTAAAGTAATAAGAATCTGCAGGTGACTACTTTTGCTGACATGGAGGGTGAAGAAACATTTGATCCATCATTCCTTGGACATGCTGACGAGGTCGTTGAGGAAAGAATTTCTGATGATGAAATAATTCTGGTGAAAGGCACAAAGAACACAAGTGCGGTAAGTATTTCTTCATGCCAATGTTGAGCTAGCTTTACTACGACGAATGACAACAGCATTAGTTTCAAAGCTAGAGGCATCACAATTGCATTTCTTTTATGCAGGTTTCCATTATACTCAGAGGAGCAAATGACTTCATGCTAGACGAGATTGAACGGTCTTTGCACGATGCACTGTGCATTGTGAAGAGAACTTTGGAATCCAATACGGTAGGACCTTTTGCTGCTGTTCTTCCTTGTCACCTTGTTGTTTCCCTGTTGTCATGATTTATATGGAGTGTGGGATCAATCTATTTATTGTCTTTCTTTAGCATTTTTCTTGCTACTAAGTGTGACCCGGGAGTTAAAAATTTAGCTGGTGCTTTCTTGTTCCCAGTTTTGTTATTTTTCCAAGATTCTTTTGTATACCATGCTTGTTGCTGGTCCATACTATGGCATTTTTGTTTGCAGTTTTATTTGAGGCCATGTTTTTAATAGCCCCAATCCCAGTCTTGATAACTTTTTGCATGCTTGAAGGAGAATAGGAACAGTTAAAAGGCATCATTTAAATGAACCACTTTGTTCTGTAGTATCTGCATATCTCGTCTGCCATTTCATATAATAGTGCTAGCATTAGACCTTCTTTCCTGGTCAGTGAATATAGTTCTGTAAGTTGTCGTTTTCTTGTAGGCAGAAACTAATTATTGTCAGTAGTGTATTTAACATGTATATTGGTCATGCAGGTAGTTGCTGGTGGTGGTGCTGTAGAAGCTGCATTATCTGTGTACCTGGAGAATCTTGCTACAACTCTTGGATCCAGGGAACAACTGGCGATTGCTGAATTTGCAGAATCTTTGTTGATCATACCAAAGGTTTGCTCAGTTATCTTTATACCTATGATACTTGCATACTGAACCACATGATATGCTAATGGGAGCAAGGCTGTGTGATGACAGGTCCTCGCTGTTAATGCCGCAAAAGATGCAACTGACCTTGTTGCAAAGCTTAGGTCATATCATCATAAAGCTCAAACAAATGCTGATAAGCAGCACTTGTCAAGGTACTTCTTGAGTTTATTTATCTCTGTTAAAGATCTAAGCGGATTATGGCTCCGCTATGTTGCATAGGCCTTCGAAGACTAGTTTCACCACCCTCTTGAGGAAAGTAGTTATGCACTCTGGGATGTGCATATTGAGCAATGACATACTCCCTCTATCAACAAAATATAAAGACGTTTTTTGACACTTCATATAGTGTCAAAAAACGTCTTATATTTTCATAGAGGGAGTATAACACAATATCTCCTTGGTTTCCTGTACACTGCAAGCTCCATCTCAGTGTCTACTTTGAGCTTTCTTTTGTATCGCACCAGAGTACTTGTGGTTTTAATTTTGAACTTAAGTCGTTGGTAAGTGCGCCTAAATGCATAATTTGGTAAAGCAACTGCTTTTAGATATTTTTTGTAGTTCAATCATCATTCAATGTACTTGCCCACTGCTGTTTTGTTCTGCTACTTTAAATGTTCAGTTTGTGTCTTCCGCTACTGCACATGTTCAACTTTGTTTGAATTTGCTGCAGCATGGGTCTTGATCTGACAAAAGGTGTAATCCGCAACAACCTTGAACATGGCGTGATTGAGCCAGCAATGAGCAAAGTGAAGATCATTCAGGTTTGTTAGCGCACTTGTTGGCTGCTTGTTCACCCACGGTCTTCATGCCGAGATCCATGGCACATCTCATACCTTTTTGCTCTGCAGTTTGCAACAGAAGCAGCCATTACCATTGTGAGGATTGACGACATGATCAAGCTTGACAAGGAAGAGTCTGGCCAAGAAGAGTAGCCACTTGCCATTTTACGACCCCTGGTTGCTGTTTGTTATGCCATGGCTGGTTGCTTATAGACTCTTAGATGCTGCTTGTGATTTTCCTTTTCTTCCTCTTTGTATTGGCGGACGTTCTCGTAGAATGTTGTACGGAAGATGGATGTATGGGTGATTGAGTGTATCATTATGTGTGGGTAGTAGGACTCGTGAATGCAAGCAAATTTTGCCTGCCTGCAGCTTTAGGGCATTGCTGATAGTTCATGCAAGTAACATTGTTGTCATATATGTATTGATCCACTGTTACCACTGCTTCACAGGAAGCTGCTGCATCATGTTCGGCCGCAGTTGCTTTGGTTTAATATATGTGAGCAATTAGACACTTAATACTTGATGAAAAGGATGTTTAGCCAAAATAAAGTAGACCTAAATTTGGTCTAATAATTTGAAATCTTTGTATGTAAAAAAAGACTAGAATTTTACACCTTTTCCACGTTTGTGTTGGTAGCTTCTGTAGGTTTGTTTTCCCATAATTTTAATTCTTGCACATTCAAGGTTATAGTAATAATTATGTGGCAAGATTGCAACTTGAGTAATTTTTTCTGTAATACACATACTATTTGAGTATGTATGTATGTATGCATATCAAATCATGTTGGCAACCTTGTTTCTTTTGGATCAGGTGAGCATGTTTGTGTTTCTTTTCTTTCGACGAAAGATGCACAGGTTTCACGGAAGTGGATTTGCAGCACCCGGGTGCTCCGCACCCTATACGAACATTAAATTCAAAAAAAAAAACCAAGAAATTTGAAAAAAATTCTAAGATTTTGGATATCAAACCTGGGTTCTTGATCTACTCCCCTGTGAAATTTCATGAAAAAATACCATGAAATGTAATCGTGGCAAAAAAGACAAAAAATTCCTATGTATAGAAAAAACTGTTTGGACAAATTTTTGTCCAGACAATATTTCCTTTGCCACGGATACGTTTTTCGGTATTTTTTCATGAAATTTCACATGAGAGTAGATTAAGAACACATGTTTGATATCCCAAAATTGCAGAATTTTTAGATTTTTTTTGGTACTTTTTATATTTAATATTCGTATGGGGGTGTGGAGCACCCAAGAGCTCATGTGTATTTTCCCAGGTTTCACATTGCTTATTATTACTGTTGAGTAAATAGGCAATTTTTCGACTAATTTAATCCATAGATAAATCACTAGCAATGGGATTGACTGCATTGACGACATACTGACTCTGATTTAAACATGTACGTACTAAGCAAACAGTAGACAAATCTACATATAATGCTAGTACTGCTACTAGGAAAATAAACAAGAGCGGGATGAACGCGTTATACCCTCTAGTAGGCCAGGCAGAAGCCGCAGCAGCGATGACAGCAGCAGCGGCATCCTCGGCTGCCTTCTTGTCGGCTTCGGTCTTCTTGGCGGCGGCACGTTCGGCGTCGGTGGACATGGTGATGACGAAGACGACGTGGACGTAGAGGAAGTAGTGGATCGGAGCCGAGCAGTCGCGTAGTCGCTTCCCAAAAACCTATTCGCCTCTCTCCCGTACAGGAACCGGAGAGGAGGGGTTTCGGAGACCTGCTCTCCCATCGACCGTGTACACGACGGACGAGTTGGAGTCACTGGCGGCAGCAGCAACAAAGGAACGACGAGGGCGGTTCGTGTGGGAGCATATGTGATCTGTTCGTGGCGGCTATGGTTAGGAGACACCGCACACTTATATAGGCGCAACCGCGTGGAGAGACGTGGGCTCGACCCACGTCTGAGTCCGTGATAGCCTACGATCCGAAGTCTCAGATCGTGGCCCAGCTGTCAGAAACTCTCCGTTAGTGACTGTCAAAAATAAGCGTGTAGGTGTGAGCTCAGCTCGGCTCATTCCCGCAACCCGCGGCGCGACGTGACGAGGCGGGCGGCGGAGGAGGAGTGCGCGAGGGCCTCTTCTCTTCTCAAGCTCCAATAGCATGTAGAAGACAAACCCTTATAAGGAGGTCCAACTCCTCTTTCACTTCCGGGGTGGGACTAAACTTCCCATTGCACCTAGTGCCAATAAACCCACATGGGCCCTTAGAGATTTTCAGAAATTGCTATATGGGCCTAAGGCCCATCCCAAATTTCAGCAATCCCCCACCAGATCTCGAGGGCCCATTGTGTCCTCTGTTTCAATTGCTTTTTCGATATACTAGTGTTTTAGTGAAGACCTGTTAAGGTTGAGCTTCACCTAGAGCAAGTAGTTACACTCCTTCACAACTGAACAATGGACTATGCCTTGAATTGTCAGTTTGACGTAAAGAAGCTTCACTACATGTCTTACTAGTACTAGGCTGCCGAAGGCTGACCCCTCAGGTGGAGCATATAAGTCACACTTCTGGCCTATTCATGAGCTTACTAGAGATCACCCCAATCTCATAGACTGTGACCAGCAGTCGGGCTCACATAGGTGTGTTCCTCCAAAGATCACTCTGTAGGATAGCATCTTGCTTATATAAGCTTTGGAACACATTAAGACAGTAGTCATCCTACCATACAGTATCGAGAGTATTGCATCTCCAATGGAGTGGGTTAGTGTAGTTACTCTTCTCAGTTCACCATTGGCTTGTTTTCCCAGGTCCTACTTCACGGGATCTCCGATCACATAGGTTGGGTTACCACCATGGCAACTCATGTGGGTCTCATACCCATCTCCCTCGATGCACTATCTATCACAACATGTGATAGCCCTTTTGTAAAGGGATTTACTAGATTCTTAGCCGTATGGACATACTCCAACGCTATCACTCTGGAGTTTCTTAACTTTCTGACAACTTTTAATCCCATTCTTATGTGTTTGTTAGACTTCATGTTGTCCTTTGAACTCTTTACCTTGGTGATGACAGTCTGATTGTCACAGTTCATAAGGATAGCCGGAACCGGTTTATCAGCCAATGGCAAGTCCATCAAAAGATCTCGAAGGCATCCTGCTTCGACACCAGATGTGTCTAATGCTGTTAATTCTGCTTCCATTGTCAATCTCGTTAAAATCGTTTGCTTGCAAGACTTCCAGGAAACAGCGCCACCTCCAAGAGTAAACATATACTCAATTTTGGCCTTCATCTCATTAGCATTAGAGATCCAATTCGCATCACTATACCCTTCAAGTACCGACGGGTATCCCATATAGTGAAGTCCGTAGTTCATAGTACCCTTCAGATAGCGCATAACTCTCTCAATAGCATGCCAATGTACATCACCCGGGTTGGAAACAAACCGACTCAGTTTGCTCACATCAATTGCAATGTCAGGCCTTGTTGCGCTCGCTAGGTACATGAGTGAACCAATGATTTGAGAGTATCTCAGTTGATCCTTAGTCGTGCCTTCGAACTTTCGAATCAACACGCTAGGATCATATGGTGTTTGAGATGGTGTGCAGTCTGAATATCCAAAACGACTCAACACCGTCTCAACATAATGGGACTGCAGAAGTGTGATCCCACCCTCATTATCTCTCAGTAGCTTGATATTTAAGATAACATCAGCCACACCAAGGTCTTTCATCTCAAAGTTCTGAGACAGAAACGACTAGACCTCCTCAATGACTTTGAGATTGGTTCCAAATATCAGTATGTCATCAACATACAAGCACAATATAATTCCTTCGCCCCCACCATGGCGATAGTATACACATTTGTCAGCTTCATTAACAACGAAGCCAACAGATGTCAGAGTTGTATTAAACTTATAAAGATTTCAGCAACCTACACACCTTTCTTTCCTGACCATCTATCACAAAGCCATCTGGCTGTTGCATGCAGATTTCCTTGTTTAGCTATCCATTCAGAAAAGCCGTCTTAAAATCCATCTGGTGGATGAGAAGACCATGCGAGGCCGCCAACGAGAGTAATACTCGAATGGTGGTCAGTCTAGCCACAAGTGAATAAGTATCAAAGAAATCTCCTCTTCTTTCTGGTCATAGCCCTTGGCCACAAGCCTAGCCTTGTATTTTTCAATCGTACCATCGGGCCTAAGCTTCTTTTTGAACACCCACTTACATCCCAATGGTTTACAACCATAGGGACGCTCAGTGATCTCCCATGTCTCGTTAGCCATGATGGAATCCATCTCGCTACGGATCGCATCCTTCCAGTAGTCAGCTTCTGGAGAGGCATACCACTACTGGAATCAGAAGATTTGCCGTCTACCCCCTCTTTGCCGTCAGCTAGCAGACGGCAAAGAATGGCTTTGCCATCAACCACCAAAAAGCATAGGGCAAAGAGGCAGCGGACGGCAAAGGAAGGCTTTGCCATCAGCCAACATTTTGCCGTCTGCTAGCTAACGACAAAGCTTCTTTGCCATCCGCTAGCTGACGTCAAAGAGGGTGTTTGGCCCACTGGTTGTTAAGCCCTAACGGCCCCCCTCTTTGTTGTCCGCCCGCAGACGACAACGCGTCCGTTGCCCTCAGCTAGCAGACATCAAAGGCGACACGGACGACAAAGCTTCAAAATAAGTTAACGGCCCACGCCCCCGCCGTCCCCCTCTCTCTTTCTCCTCTCCTCTCCTCTCCGCCCGACGAGCACCGCTGTGGCCTCATCGCCCCACCGCCTCGCCGCCTCTCTGTCGCTGCCCCGCCCGGTCGCCGCCCTCTCCTTGCCTCCCCACCACCTCCCGAGCCTCCTCGTCGCAGCCGCTAGTGAACCACCCCCGAGGGGCGCCACCCGTCGCTGTCCCCTCCCTGCCCCGTCGCCGCCCCCTCCCCGACCCGTCGCCGTCCCCACGGTGAGCCCCTGCCATCCCATCTCTTGTTTCTTTCTCCTATTTTTTAGTTTAGTTAGTTTAGGTTCAATTAGTTAAGGTTTTTAAGTTTAGGTTTAGGTTATTTAGTTTAATTAGTTTAGGTTTTTTAGTTTAGTTAGTTTAGGTTTAATTAGTTTAGGTTTTTTAGTTTAGGTTTAGGTTTAATTTGTTTAGGTTATTTAGTTTAATTAGTTTAGGTTGTTTAGTTTAGGTTCAACTAGTTTAGGTTATTTAGTTTAATTAGTTTAGGTTTTGTAGTTTAGTTAGTTTAGGTTTAATTAGTTTAGGTTATTTAGTTTAATTAGTTTAGGTAGTTTTTTTCTTCTATTTGTTTAAGAATAAACAAGAAAGATGAAAAACAGAAGTAAAAGAAGAAGAGGTGTCGGGGTGTCATGTCGAGGGTCGAGGGGTCGGGGTGTCATGTCGAGGGTC
>NC_041393.1:156794168-156841386 GCF_002162155.2 Triticum dicoccoides | reverse complement strand
CATCGACACCCCGACCCCCGAGGGTTGCTGATGGGCGAGGGTTGCCGAGGGGCACCCCGACCCCGACACAACACCCCGACACAACACCACCGACACCCTGACCCCCGACACGACACCTCGAGATCCCGACACGACACCCCGATATTAATTAGTTGGTATTCAATTTTCTATTATGTTCATGATGTTGATACACACTATTTTTTTATTATGTTTATGTTGTACTAATTTCGTTTACTCTTTGTCATTGCAGGTGTTGACAGATGGTGGGCTTGGGTCGAGAGCGCTCTGAGCCTCCTACCTCGGCGCGTGGGAGGGGTGTTGTTATTGCACCCCAGAACCTTTGAAGAGCGCTGGTAGACAACATGCAGACACCCCCAGCACCTTCGGCGGGTGCTTCTTCTTTGGTCGGGAGAGGAGGTTGGGGGAAGAAGAGGGGTGCAGGTAGAGGCGGACGGGGCGCTGGGAGAAGTAGGAAGGTTGTTCTGCCTTCCTCGCGGCCACCCCCCGCCGAGTCTCCGAAAATGTGTGTATATATATATATGTGAAATTCTGTCAAATTGAATGAATTTAGGAAAAACAGGGGCTATATAGCCACTTTGCCGTCTGCTAGCTGACGGCAAAGTTCTTTGCCGTCCGCTAGTAGATGGCAAAGCCGCCACGTGGCAGCTACCTGTGCAACCTAGGGTGGAGTGGGCTGGCCTATTTGGCATATTTGCCGTCAGCCAGCAGATGGCAAAGGCCTTTGCATCTTTGTCATCCGCTGGCTGATGGGAAAGATGAAAAGGCCTTTGTCGTCTGCCAGCTGACGGCAAAGCACGCCGTTAACCACTTAACAGACCTGAATTGCCACGTGTGCCGTCTAGGCTCTTTGCCGTCAGCCAGCAGATGGCAAAGCCCTTTGCATCTTTGCCGTTAGCCAGCAGACGGCAAAGAGGCCTTTGCCACAGCCTATTCACGCGGACCTGTTGTCGTGTGCTGGCTGACGGCAAAGGCCTTTGCCGTCAGCCATCCATGCCTTTGCTGTCAGCCATGGCTGATGGCAAAGTGCCTGATTCCTATAGTGTACGCTTCTGAAATAGAAGTGGGAGTATCATCCACGAGGTACACGAAGAAATCATCACCAAAGGTCTTTGCAGTCCTTTGTCTCTTGCCCCTACCAAGGGTTTCCTCGTCATCCTCCTCAGGATTTTCATCATGTGTTCCTTCATAATATTCCATAGGAATGGCAGGCTCAGGAGTCTCCTCAGATTCCTGTCTAGAAGTGCTTTGCATAGGAACAATATCCTCCAAGAATGTAGCATCCTTAGACTCTATAATTATACCGACCTTCTGGTCAGGTACCTCATATTTCACTACTAGAAATCTATAGCTAACACTGTTCTTAGCGTAACCCAAATTAACGCAGTCCACAGTTTTTGGTCCAAGCTTACGCATTTTGGGGATCAGCACATTGACTTTCACCAAACAGCCCCAAGTACGAGAGTGTTGTCCTTCTCTTCGCCCATTTCTCATAGGGAGTGATCTCACTATCCTTTGTCAGAACTTTATTCAGGACATGAGATGCCGTCAATATAGCCTCCCCCACCATGCCTTGGATAAACCCGATGTATCTAACGGCGTTAACCAAATCAGTTAGAGTACGGTTTTTCTGCTCGGCAACCCCGTTTGACTGGGGTGAATAGGGAGGCGTCCTCTTATGAATAATGTCGTGTTCCGCACAAAAGGAATCAAACTCACCACGATCTGATCGGACTCGTTTAATTTTCTTTTCAAGTTGATTCTCAACTTCTGCCTTATAGATTTTAAAGTAGTGTAGACCCTCATCTTTAGTATTTAATAGATACACATAACAATATCTAGAGGAATCATCTATCAATGTCATGAAGTATTTCTTTCCACCTTTAGTCAACACACCATTCATCTCACAAAGATCAGAATATATGAGTTCTAATGGTGCCAAGTGTCTCTCCTCCGCAACCTTTTGAGGCTGGCGAGGTTGCTTAGCTTGCACACATGAAAGACACTTAGAACCTTTGGCTAAAGTGAAACTCAGAATTAAATCCAACTTAGCTAGCTGCGTCATAACACCGATACTAATATGACAAAGACGTGAATGCCAAACTTCAGATTCATTAACACTCGAATGAATATGGTTCACGACCTTATTACAAAAATCTACGAGGGAAAGGCGGAACATCCCTCCGCTATCATAACCTTTTCCAACAAATAGTCCATATTTAGTAACAACTAATTTATTAGACTCGAATACTAACTTAAACCCTTCTCCACAAAGAAGGGGGCCACCAACGAGGTTCTTCTTGATGGCGGGGACATGCTGCACGTTCTTCAACTGCACGATCCTTCCCGAAGTAAATTTCAGATCGACCGTGCCAACACCATGAACAGAAGCACTCACTCCATTCCCCATCAATACGGACCCGTGGCCTGTGACCTAGTAAGAAGAGAACAATGAAATGTGAGCACACACATGAACACCTGCACCTGTGTCCACCCACCAATCGGTGGGCTGAAACATTGAAAAAACAGTAAATAAATTACCGTACCCAGATGCACCATTATCATTGTTGCCCACAATCATGTTGACAGACTTGGAGTCCTGTCCTGACTTCTTAAACTTGTTTGGGCACTTGTTGGCCAAATGTTCAACCGAACCACAAGTAAAGCAGCCCTCATCCTTCTTGTTATTCTTGAAGGTCTTCTTACCCTTCTTCTTAAAGTCAGTATTATGTTGGACACCATTCTTTCCCTTGGGCTTGTGGGAGTTGAAGTTCCTCTGGTTCACCATGTTGGCGACAAAAGTCCCTTCGGCCCCTTTTCCGTGCGAGTCCTTTGCCCTCGAATTCTACTCAACACTTAGATGGCCAATGACATCCTCCACTAAGAATTCACGCCTCTGATGTTTCACAGTGGTGGAAAAGTTCCTCCAGGAACTAGGAAGCTTAGCGATTATACAGCCTGCGACAAACTTGCCTGGTAAATCGCACTTAAGAATCTCAAGCTCCTTAACGATGCATATTATCTCATGAGCCTGCTCCAATATAGGACGGTTTTCAACCATCTTGTAATCGTGGAACTGCTCTATAATATACATCTCGCTCTCGGCATCGGTGGCCCCGAACTTAGATTCGAGCGCCTCCCACAAGTCCTTGACGACATGCACATCTAAATATGCATCGAGCAATTTATCTCTGACACGCTAAGAACTGCTCCGAGAAACACAATGGTGGCCTCCCTGAATGCCTTCTCCTGTTCAGGAGCAATCGTCCCCGTGGAGACACCGGTGACCCAGAACACATTCATAGCCGTGAGCCATAAAGTGGTCTTAGTATGCCAACACTAAAAGTACGTACCAGTAAACTTATCTGGTTTCAGTGCAGCGGCAAAGCCACTTGCCAAAAATTCCTACACATAATAGGTTTTTGTATTGTTGAGTAAATAGGCAATTTTTTGACTAATTTAATCCATAGATAAACCACTAGCATGGCATTGACTGCATTGACGACATATGACTCTGATCTAAACATGCATGCACTAAGAAAACAGTAGACAAATCTACACATGCGGCTAGTACTGCTAATACAAAAATAAACAGGAGCGGGATAAACACGTTATACCCTCAGAAGCCACGGCAGCGGTGACAGTAGCAGCGGCATCCTCGGCGGCCTTCTTGTCGGCCTCGCTCTTCTCGGCGGCGGCACGTTCGGCGTCGGTGGACATGGTGATGACGAAGACGATTCAGACGTAGAGGAAGTAGTGGATCGGAGGCGAGCAGTCACGTAGTCGCTTCCCAAAAACCTATTCGCCTCTCTCCCGTACAGGAGCCAGAGAGACGGGGTTTCGGAGACCTGCTCTCTCGTCGACCGTGTATGCGTCGGACGGGATGGAGTCACCGGCGGCAACAACATCAAAGGAATGACGTGGGCGGTTCACGTGGGAGCAGATGTGATCTGTTCGTGGCAGCTAGGACGTCTCAGATCATGGCCCAGCTGTCAGAAACTCTCCTTTAGTGACTGGCAACAATAAGCGTGTAGGTGTGAGCTCGGCTCGTTCCTGCAACCCGCAACGCATCGTGACGAGGCGTGGTGAGGCGGGCGGCGGAGGAGGAGTGCGCGAGGGCCTCTTCTCTTCTCAAGCTCCAATAGCATGTAGAAGACAAACCCTTATAAGAAGGTCTAACTCCTCTTCCACTTCCGGGATGAGACTAAACTTCCCACTACAACTAGTGCCAATAAACCCATATGGGCCCTTAGAGATTTTCAAAAATTGCTATATGGGCCTAAGGCCCATCCCAAATTTCAGCAATTACTAGTATCTTACACTTGGACGTACAACCTAGATCTCTGGTGTACGTCTAGTGTCAAATGTGTGCAGCGGACTCTACCCTGTTCGCTAATCACCCGCTCCAGGAATGCGGGAAACTGCAGCTCCGCCAAGTCCGCTCTTGGAATTGTGGAATTGAACAACTCCTTAAGATCGATATACCAAAGAAGAAGCAGTAGAGAGATTTGATTATGGTTGGGTTGTTGGCAGTCGATCCAGTTCAAGAGCATGTATGGTTAGGGAAGGGTGAGCGAAATTCAGGATTCGATGCCATCTTGAGTACTAGTCCGGACTGTACGCTTTTATTGGTCTCTCCTATATCGCACTAACCTGCAAACTGCGTAACGACCAACGAATCAGCGGTACTCGTGGCAGCGTCCGGTCGGCGCAAAGTGTAGCACCACTGTTGGTGTCCAAGTTAGTTTGGCTCACTGGTCGGTCCTAAGGGCAACTCCAATGTGCCTACACAAAAGTTGTCTGTGTGTGCCAGTTTGAGTTAAAATGAAAACAAATCGCGGTCTAACCGACCGACACAAATGGACGAGCGTTCACTTTTTGTGATCCATTTCAGACTTAAATTTGAGTCGTCGATGCTGACACAGAGCGGCCCGCTCTTGTGCTCCTCCTTATCCGCCAGCCAGTGCCACATTGGTCATTTCCTCCTCTTTCCCATCGACAACCAACACACCCGGCCAACCCATCCTCGCCTTCGCCGCCTAGTTTTGGTTGTATGCTGGCCAGGCAGCCGCCTACACCCACATACCTCCCCTAGCAGCACACCACGCCCGGCGGCCGTTCTTGCTAGCGTTGGTGGATTGTTTTGCAGCCGTGTAGCACCGCCACGTCCACACCACCCCCTCGCCTCTGCTGCCGCCAGCCACGCTCCAAGCTTGGCTACCTCGTCGCCGGTCGCCTCCACACTGACAGGCCTGCTGCCTGGTCTGGGAGAGATGCGAGGCTCTTCACCGGCCGACTTCTTTCTCCAAGTCTGCTAGGTGTTTGACGTTTCACCCACAAGGTACAAATAGATAGTGCTGATGAGTACTTTTTCAACAACTTCATTTGCGATTCAGATGATTCATCGTCCGACGATGACGAGTTTGTGGTTTCTACTTTGGTCGTCCATGACCATAGTAGTAGGCAGTGGCCAATGTTTAGGGGCTTGATCTCGGTGCATACTCCGGCGCTGAATTGCAACAGAGAGAGCGGCCATTGCCTACTCTGGCATGACTACTTCCAGTCTGTTGACCCACTCTTCAAACAGAACCTATTCCGGCATTGCTTCCGGATGGCTAGACATGTGTTCAATCGTATCTGGGAGGGGTTGGTGGCATATGATAAGTATTTCAAACCCAAGGAGGATGCATTGGAAAAGGCTGGCTTCTCCTCTTATTAGAAATGCACTACATATATTCAGATGATTGCATATGGAATACCCAGTGATCTTACTGATGAGTATGTCCGCATGAGGGGGTCCACTTGCCTAGAATCCATGCATAGGTTCTGCAAGGCTATGGTAGAAGTATCTGGCCCGGAGTACTTGAGAGAACCAACTGTTGTAGATACAACCCGGTTGTTGGCGATCAATGCCGATATGGGCTTTCCGGGATGCTTCATAGTATAGATTGTATGCACTAGGAGTGGAAGAACCATCCTTCTGCTTGGCAGGGGCAGTATAGGAGCCATGTAAAAGCTTGCACTGTCATACTTGAGGCCGTAGCTTCATAAGATCTCTGGATTTGGCACTCTTTCTTTGGCATGGTCATCTCTCACAATGACATCAACGTGCTTCAGCGCTATCCAGTGTTTTCAAGGTTTGCAGAAGGCAACTGCCCAGAGGTTAACGTTAAGATCAATGGCCACTACTACAACAAATGATACTACCTAGCTGATGATATCCATTCTTAGTGGACTACTCTTGTCAAGATAATTTCCAACCCGATAGGAGAGAAGAGGCAAAGATTTGCCCAAGCACAAGAGAGTGCTGGAAAGGATGTGGAGCATGCTTTCGGTGTTCTTCAATCTCGAACGGGCATCGTTCGATATCCTGCTAGAACTTGGTGTAGGGGAAAGTTGCATGGAAAAACAAAAAAATTCTACAAACACGCAAGATCTATCCATGGAGATGCATAGCTACAAGAGGAGAGAGTGTGTCTATGTACCCTCGTAGACCGTTAAGCAGAAGCGTTTATCAACACAGTTGATGTAGTCGTACACCTTCACAATCTGCCCGATCAAGTACCGAATGTACGACACCTCCGCGTTTAGCACACGTTCAGCTCGATGACATCCTCGCCTTCTTGATCTAGCAAGACGGACGAAGTAGTAGATGAGTTTCGACATCACGACGCGTGGTGAAATGGTGATGGTGGTGATGCAACTATCTCCGCAGGGCTTCGCCGAGCACTACGAAAATATGACTGAGGACGAACTAGAGGGAGAGGAGCACCGCACACGGCTTGGGGATTGTGGTGTGTGTTGCCCCTCTCCCTCCACACACATATATAGGTGGAGGGGAGGCGGGAAAGCAGCCTAGGGAAACCCAAGGGGGCCGGCGGCCACCTTGGCCCCTGCCCTAGCCATGCCCCTTGCTTCTTAGGCGCACGGGTGGAAGGTAGGAGGGGTGGTGCCCCCCTTTCCTTTCTCCCATGAGGAGGGGAAGGCAGGAGGGGCTAGCCCTCCCCTTTCCTTCTCTAAGGCCGGTGACCTAGAGGTGGGGAGCGCCAGCCCCTTGTGGGCTGGTGTGCTCCCCTTGTTTGGCCCATATGGCCCAATAACCTCCCGAGGCCTCCCGGGACCCCTTCCGGTGATTCGATGAATACCCGGTACATTCCAAAACCTTTCTGGTGACCAAATAGCATCATCCTATATATCAATATTTACCTCTGGACCATTACGGAGCTCCTCGTCATGTCAGTGATCTCATCCGGGACTCCGAACAACATTCGGTCACCAATCCACATAATTCATATAATACTATATCGTGAACGAACCTTAAGCGTGCGGACCCTATGGGTTCGAGAATGATGTAGACATGACCGAGACACCTCTCTGGTCAATAAACAATAGCAGGACCTAGATGCCCATATTGGTTTCTACATATTCTATGAAGATCTTTATCGGCCAAACCTTTATGACAGCATATGTAATTCCCTTTGTTTGTCGGTATGTTACTTGCCCGAGATTCGATTGTCGGTATCTCCATACCTAGTTCAATCTCATTACCAGCAAGTCTCTTTACTCGTTCCATAATACATCATCTTGTAACTAACTCCTTAGTCACTTTGGTCGCAAGCTTCTTGTGATGTGTGTTACCGAGAGGGCCCAGAGGTACATCTCCGACACACGGAGTGACAGAACCCAATCTCGATTCACGCCAACTCAACAGACACCTTCAGAGATACTTGTAGAGCATATTTATGATCACCCATTTACATTGAGACGTTTGATAGCACACAAGGCATTCCTTCGGTGTCCGAGAGTTGCATGATCTCATGGTCGAAGGAACATGTATTTCACATTAAGAAAGCAGTAGCAATAAACTGAACGATCATATGCTAAGCTAACAGATGTGTCTTTTCCATCAGATCATTCTCCTAATGATGTGATCCCATTATCAAATGACAACTCATGTCTATGGTTAGTAAACCTTAACCATCTTTTGATCAATGAGCTAGTCAAGTAGAGGCTCACTAGGGACACCGTATTTGTTTATATATCCACACATATATTTAAGTTTCCGGTCAATACAATTCTAGCATGAATAATAAACCTTTATCATGAATAAGGAATCATAATAATAACAACTCTATTATTGCCTCTAGGGCATATTTCCATCAATCTCCCACTTGCACTAGAGTCAATAATCTAGTTCACATCGCCATGTGACTAACACCCAAAGAGTTTTACTAGTCAATAATATAGTTCACATCGCCATGTGATTAATACCCAAAGAGTACTAAGGTGTGATCATGTTTTGCTTGTGAGAGAGGTTTAGTCAACGAGTTTGCCATATTCAGATCTGTATCTATTTTGCAAATTTTTATGTCTACAATGCTCTGCATGGAGCTACTCTAGCTAATTGCTCCCACTTTCAATACGTATCCAGATCGAGACTCGAAGTCATCCGAATCGGTGTCAAAGCTTGCATTGACGTAACCCTTTATGACGAACTCTTTATCACCTCCATAATCGAGAAACATTTCCTTAGTCCTCTTAGGTAACTAAGGATAATTTTGACCGCTGTCCAGTGATCCACTCCTGGATCACTATTGTACCCCCTTGCCAAACTCATAGCAAGGCACACAACAGGTCTGGTACACAGCATGGCATACTTTATAGAACCTATGACTGAGGCATAGGGAATGACTTTCACTCTCTCTTTATCTTCTGCGGTGGTCAGGCTTTGAGTCTTACTCAACTTCACATTGATGTCTACTATGCAACCTTCTTCTTGTAGACGTTGTTGGGCCTCCAAGTGCAGAGGTTTGTAGGACAGTAGAAAATTTCCCTCAAGTGGATGACCTAAGGTTTATCAATCCATGGGAGGCATAGGATGAAGATGGTATCTCTCAAACAAACCTGAAATCAAATAACAAAGATTCTCTGGTGTCCCCAACACACCCAATACAATGGTAAATTGTATATGCGCACTAGTTCGGCAAAGAGATGGTGATACAAGTGCAATATGGATGGTAGATATAGGTTTTTGTAATCTAAAAAAAATAAAACAACAAGGTAACAAGTGGTAAAAGTGAGCGAAAACAGTATTGCAATGCTTCGAAACAAGGCCTAGGGTTCATACTTTCACTAGTGCAAGTTCTCTCAACAATGATAACATAATTAGATCATATAACAATCCCTCAAAATGCAACAAAGAGTTACTCCAAAGTCACTAATAGCAGAGAACAAACGAACAGATTATTGTAGGGTATGAAACCACCTCAAAGTTATTCTTTCCGATCAATCCATTGGGCTATTCCTATAAGTGTCACAAACAGCCCTAGAGTTCGTAGTAAAATAACACCTTAAGACACATATAAACCAAAACCCTAATGTCATCTAGATACTCCAATGCCACCAAAAGTATCCGCGGGTTTGATTATACGATATGCATCACACAATCTCAGATCCTCTATTCAAACCAACACAAAGAACGTCAAAGAGTGCCCCAAAGTTTCTACCGGAGAGTCAAGACGAAAACGTGTGCAAACCCCTATGCATAAGTTCACAACGCCACAGAACCCGCAAGTTGATCACCAAAACATCAAGTGGATCACGTGAATATCCCATTGTCACCACAGATAAGCACATGCAAGGCATACATCAAGTGTTCTCAAATCCTTAAAGACTCAATCCGATAAGATAACTTCAAAGGGAAAACTCAATCCATTACAAGAAGGTAGAGGGGGAGAAACATCATATGATCAAACTATAATAGCAAAGCTCGCGATACATCAAGATCGTGCCGAATAAAGAACACGAGAGAGAGAGAGATCAAACACATAGCTACTGGTACATACCCTCATCCCCGAGGGTGAACTACTCCCTCCTCGTGACGGAGAGCGCCGGGATGATGAAGATGGCCACCGGTGATGGATCCCCCCTCCGGCAGGGTGCCGGAACAGGGTCCCGATTGGTTTTTGGTGGCTATAGAGGCTTGTGGTAGCAGAATTCCCGATCTTGGTTTTGTTCTGGAAGTTTTGGGATATATAAGAGGTGTTGGCGTCGGGGGCAAGTCAGTGGGTCCACAAGGAAGCCACGAGGTAGGGGGCACGCCCTCCACCCTCGTGGTGGCCTCGAGACTCTTCTTGTCCATGTCTGATGCTCCCTGGGCTTCTTCTGGTCCAAAAACAATCTCCGTGAATTTTCAGGTCAACTGGACTTCGTTTGGTATTCGTTTTCTGTAAAAACTCAAAAACAACGGAAAAATAGAAACTGGCACTGGGCTCTAGGTTAATAGTTTAGTCCCAAAAATCATATAAAATAGCATATAAATGCATATAAAACATCCAAGACAGATAATATAATAGCATGGAACAATAAAAAATTATATATATGTTGGAGACGTATCAAGCATCCCCAAGCTTAATTCCTGCTCGTCCTCGAGTAGGTAAATGATAAAAACATAATTTTTGATGTGGAATGCTACCTAACATATTTGTCAATGTAATCTTCTTTATTGTGGCAAGAATATTCGGATCCATAAGATTCAAAACAAAATTTTAATATTGATATAAAACAATAATACTTCAAGCATATTAATAAAGCAATCACGTCTTCTCAAAATAACATGGCCAAAGCAAGCTATCCCTACAAAATCATATAGTCTGGCTATACTCCATCTCATCACACAAAATATTCAAATCATGCACAACCCTGATGACAAGCCAAGCAATTTTTTCATACTTTTTATGTTCTCAAACCTTTTCAACTTTCACGCAATACATGAGCGTGAGCCATGGACATAGCACTATAGGTGGAATAGAATATGGTGGTTGTGGAGAAGACAAAAAGAAGAAGATAGTCTCACAACAACTAGGCGTATCAACTGGCTATGGAGATGCCCATCAATAGATATCAATGTGAGTAGGGATTGCCATGCAACGGATGCACTAGAGCTATAATTTTATGAAAGCTCAAAAAGAAACTAAGTGGGTGTACATCCAACTTTCTTGCTCACGAAGACCTTGGGCAATTTGAGGAAGCCCATGATTGGAATATACAAGCCAAGTTCTATAATGAAAAATTCCCACTAGTATAAGAAAGTGATAGAATAAGAGGCTCTCTATCATGAAGATCATGGTGCTACTTTGAAGCACAAGTGTGGTAAAGGGATAGTAGCATTGCCCCTTCTCTCTTTTTCTCTCATTTTTTTGTTTTTTTGGGCACTCTTTTAATATTATTATTTTTTCATTTTTTTCATCCGGAGTCTCATCCCGACTTGTGGGGGAATCATAGTCTCCATCATCCTTTCCTCACTGGGACAATGCTCTAAAAATGATGATCATCACACTTTTATTTACTTACAAGTCAAGAATTACAACTCGATACTTAGAACAAAACATGACTCTATATGAATACCTCCGGTGGTGTACCGGGATATGCAATGAATCAAGAGTGACATGTATGAAAGAATTATGAAAGGTGGCTTTGCCACAAATACGATGTCAACTACATCATCATGAAAAGCAATATGACAATGATGAAGCGTGTTATTATAAATGGAATGGTGGAAAGTTTTATGGAAATATATCTCGGAATGGCTATGGAACTGCCATAATAGGTAGGTATGGTGGGTGTATGGTACCAGCGAAAGTTGCGCGGTACTAGCGAAGCTAGCAATGGTGGAAGGGCGAGAGTGCGTGTAATCCATGGACTCAACATTAGTCATAAAGAACTCACATACTTATTGCAAAAATCTATTAGTTATCGAAATGAAGTACTACACGCATGCTCCTAGGGTCATAGATTGGTAGGAAAAGACCATCGCTCATCCCCGACTGCCACTCATAAGACAGTCAATAAATAAATCATGCTCCGACTTCGTCACATAACGGTTCACCATACGTGCATGCTACGGGAATCACAAACTTTAACACAAGTATCTCTCAAATTCACAACTACTCACTAGCATGACTCTAATATCACCATCTTTATATCTCAAAACAATCATAAGGAATCAAACTTCTCTTAGTATTCAATGCACTTTATATGAAAGTTTTTATTATATCCCTCTTGGATGCCCATCATATTAGGACTAAATTCATAACCAAAGAAAATTACCATGTTGTTTAAGACTCTCAAATATTATAATTGAAGCATGAGAGTTCATCAATTTATTTAAAATAAACCACCGCCGTGCTCTAAAAAGATACAAGTGAAGCACTAGAGCAAACGACAAACTACTCCGAAAGATATAAGTGAAGATCAATGAGGAGTAGAATAATTATGCAACTATGTGAAGACTCTCTAACATTTAAGAATTTCAGATCCTGGGATATTATTCAAACAGCAAGCAAAACAAAACAAAACAAAATGAAGCTCCAAGCAAAACACACATCATGTGGTGCATAAAAATATAGCCTCAAGTAAAGTTACTGATGAACGAAGACGAAAGAGGAGATGCCATCCGGGGCATCCCCAAGATTAGGCTCTTGGTTGTCCTTGAATATTACCTTGGGGTGACTTGGGCATCCCCAATCTTAGGCTCTTGCCACTCCTTATTCCATATTCCATCGAATCTTTACCCAAAACTTGAAAACTTCACAACACAAAACTCAACAGAAAACTCGTAAGCTCCGTTAGTATAAGAAAATAAATCACCACTTAGGTACTGTTGTGAACTCATTCTAAATTCATATTTGTGTTATATCTACTGTATTCCAACTTTTCCATGGTTCATACCCTCCGATACTACTCATAGATTCATCAAAATAAGCAAACAACACATACAAAACAGAATCTGTCAAAAACAGAACAGTCTGTAGTAATATGTAACTCTCGAATACTTCTGTAACTCCAAAAATCCTGAGAAATTAGGAAGTCCTAATAAATTTGTTTATTAATATTCTGAAAAAATAATAAACTTAAAATCTCGCTTCTGTGAATTACGAAAATTCTTTTTGTGAGTGCAAAAGTTTCTGTTTTTCAGCAAGATCAAATCAACTATTACCGTAAGCCATCCCAAAGGTCTTACTTGGCACCTTATTGAAAATAAAGCTATGAAACATGATTAATACAGTAGCTTAATTATGTGAACACACAAAAATAGTAAGGGTAAATATTGGGTTGTCTCCCAACAAGCACTTTTATTTAATGCCTTTTAGCTAGGCATGATGATTTCAATGATGCTCACATAAAAGATAAGAATTGAAACATAACGGGAGCATCATGAAGCATATGACTAGCACATTTAAGTCTAACCCACTTCCTATGACTAGGGATTTTGTGAGCAAACAACTTATGGGAACAAAAATCAACTAGCATAGGAAAGCAAAACAAGCATAGCTTCAAGATTTTCAACACACAGAGAGGAAACTTGATATTATTGCAACTCCTACAAGCATATACTCCTCCCTCATAATAATTTTCAGTATCATCATGAATGAATTCAACAATATAACCATCACATAAAGCATTCTTTTCATGATGCACAAGCATATAATTTTTATTACTCTCCACATAAGCAAATTTCTTCTCATGAACTGTAGTGGAAGCAAAGTCAACAAAATAACTATCATGTGAGGCATAACCCAATTTAAAATTAAAATCAAGATGAATGGTTACCATTATTCTTTATAGCATACATGTCATCACAATAATCATCATAGATAGCAACTTTGTTCTCATAATCAATTGGAACCTCTTCCGAAATAGTGGATTCATCACTAAATAAAGTCATGACCACTTCAAATCCACTTTAATAATTATCACAATAAGATTCAACACCCTCCAAAATAGTGGGATCATTACTTCCTAAAGTTGACACTCTTCCAAACCCATTTTTATCAATATAATCATCATAAATAGGAGGCATGCTTTCATCATAATAAATATTCTCATCAAAACTTGGGGGACTAAAAATATCATATTCATCAAACATAACATCCCCAAGCTTGTAGCTTTGCATATCATTAGCATCATGGATATTCAAAGAATTCATACTAACAACATTGCAATCATGCTCATCATTCAAAAATTTAGTGCCAAACATTTTATAGACTTCTTCTTCTAACACTTGAGCACAATTTTCCTTGCCATCATTTTCACGAAAGATATTAAAAAGATGAAGCATATGAGGCAACCTCAATTCCATTTTTTTGTAGTTTTCTTTTATAGACTAAACTAGTGATAAAACAAGAAACTAAAAGATTCGAATGCAAGATCTAAAGATATACCTTCAAGCACTAACCTCCACGGCAATGACGCCAAAAAAGAGATTGATGTGTACTACGCAACCTTCTTCTTGTAGAAGTTGTTGGGCCTCAAAGTGCAGAGGTTTGTAGGACAGTAGCAAATTTACCTCAAGTGGATGACCTAAGGTTTATCAATCTGTGGGAGCTGTAGGATGAAGATGGTCTCTCTCAAACAAACCTGAAATCAAATAGCAAAGATTCTCTTGTGTCCCCAACACACCCAATACAATGGTAAATTGCATAGGTGCACTAGTTCGGCGAAGAGATGGTGATACAAGTGCAATATGGATGGTAGATATAGGTTTTTGTAATCTGAAATTATAAAAATAGCAAGGTAACAAGTGGTTAAAGTGAGCGAAAACGGTATTGCAATGCTTCGAAACAAGGCCTAGGGTTCATACTTTCACTAGTGCAAGTTCTCTCAACAATGATAACATAATTAGATCATATAACAATTCCTCAAAATGCAACAAAGAGTCACTCCAAAGTCACTAATAGCAGAGAACAAACGAACAGATTATTGTAGGGTACGAAACCACCTCAAAGTTATTCTTTCCGATCAATCCATTGGGCTATTCCTATAAGTGTCACAAACAACCCTAGAGTTCGTAGTAAAATAACACCTTAAGACACATATAAACCAAAACCCTAATGTCATCTAGATACTCCAATGTCACCACAAGTATCCGCGGGTTTGATTATACGATATGCATCACACAATCTCAGATTCATCTATTCAAACCAACACAAAGAACGTCAAAGAGTGCCCCAAAGTTTCTACTGGAGAGTCAAGACGAAATCGTGTGCCGACCCCTATGCATAAGTTCACAAGGTCATAGAACCCGCAAGTTGATCACCAAAACATACATCAAGTGGATCACATGAATATCCCATTGTCACCACAGCTAAGCACATGCAAGACATACATCAAGTGTTCTCAAATCCTTAAAGACTCAATCTGATAAGATAACTTCAAAGGGAAAACTCAATCCATTACAAGAAGGTAGAGGGGGAGAAACATCATATGATCCAACTATAAT
The DNA here is from genome assembly GCF_002162155.2 of Triticum dicoccoides. NCBI lineage: Eukaryota > Viridiplantae > Streptophyta > Magnoliopsida > Poales > Poaceae > Triticum > Triticum dicoccoides. The sequence goes on along the minus strand of NC_041393.1, from coordinate 156,826,088 downwards.
AGCAAAGCTCGCGATACATCAAGATCGTGTCAAATCAAGAACACGAGAGAGAGAGAGAGAGAGAGAGAGAGAGAGAGAGAGATCAAACATATAGCTATTGGTACATACCCTCAGCCCCGAGGGTGAACTACTCCCTCCTCGTCATGGAGAGCGCCGGGATGATGAAGATGGCCACCGGTGATGGAACCCCCCTATGGTAGTGTGCCGGAAGAGGGTCCCAATTGGTTTTTGGTGGCTACAGAGGTTTGCGGCGGCGGAACTCCCGATCTTGGTTCTGTTCTGGAAGTTTTGGGATATATAAGAGGTGTTGGCATCAGGGGCAAGTCAGGGGGTCCATGCGGAAGCCACGAGGTAGGTGGGCGCACCCAGGGGGTAGGGCGCGCCCTCCAACCTCGTGGTGGCCTCGGGACTCTTCTGGTCCATCTCCGATGCTCTGTGGGCTTTTTCTGGTCCAAAAACAATCTCCGCAAATTTTCAGGTCAATTGGACTCCATTTGGTATTCCTTTTCTGTAAAACTCAAAAACAAGGAAAAAACAGAAACTGACACTGGGCTCTAGATTAATAGCTTAGTCCCAAAAATCATATAAAATAGCATATAAATGCATATAAAACATCCAAGACGGATAATATAATAGCATGGAAGAATAAAAAATTATAGATACATTGGAGACGTATCACACACCTTGCAAACAGGTAAGCACCCTTTCTTTGACTGACCCATTTTGAATTTCTTCAAAACTTTGTCAAGGTATGTGCTTTGTGAAAGTCCTATTAAGCGTCTCGATCTATCCCTATAGATCTTGATGCCCAATATGTTAGTAGCTTCACCGAGGTCTTTCATTGAAAAATTATTATTCAAGTATCCTTTTATGTTATCCAAAAATTCTATATCATTTATAATCAACAATATGTCATCTACATATAATATCAGAAATGCTACAGAGCTCCCACTCACTTTCTTATAAATACAAGCTTCATCATAAGTTTGTATAAACCATATGCTTTGATCACCTCATCAAAGCGTATATTCCAACTCTGAAATGCTTGCACCAGTCCATAGATGGATCGCTGAAGCTTGCACACTTTGTTAGCACCTTTAGGATTGACAAAACCTTCTGGTTGCATCATATACAACTCTTCTTTAAGAAATCCATTAAGGAATACAGTTTTGACTTCCATTTTCCCTATTTCATAATCATAAAATGCGGCAGTTGCTAACATGATTTGGACAGACTTAAGCATCGCTACGGGTGAGAAAGTCTCATCATAGTCAACCCCTTGAACTTGTCAAAAACCTTTCGCGACAAGTTGATCTTTGTAGACAGTGATATTACCATCAGCGTTCGTCTTCTTCTTGAAGATCCATATATTTATTCTCAATGGCTTGCGGATCATCGGGCAAGTCCACCAAAGTCCACACTTTGTTCTCATACATGGATCCTATCTCAGATTTCATGGCCTCAAGCCATTTGTTGGAATCTGGGCTCATCATAGCTTCTTCATAGTTCGTAGGTTTGTCGTGGTCTAATAACATGACTTCCATGACAGGATTACCGTACCACTCTGGTGTGGAACGTGTTCTGGTCAACCTCAAAGTTCAGTAGTAACTTCATCTGAAGTTTCATGATCATCATCATTAGTTTCTTCTCTAGTTGGTGTAGGCATCACGGAAATGTTTTTCCCTGGTGTGCTACTTTCCAATTCGAGAGAAGGTACAACTACCTCATCAAGTTCTACTTTCCTCCCACTCACTTCTTTCGAGAGAAACTCCTTCTCTAGAAAGGACCCATTCTTGGCAGCAAAGATCTTTCTTTCGGATCTGTGGTAGAAGGTATGCCCAATTATCTCTTTAGGGTATCCTATGAAGACACACTTCTCCGCTTTGAGTTCGAGCTTATCAGGCTGAAGCTGTTTGACATAAGCATTGCATCCCCAAACTTTAAGAAACGACAACTTAGGTTTCTTGCCAAATCATAGTTCATAGGGTGTCGTCTCAACGGATTTATACGGTGCCCGATTTAACGTGAATGCGGCTATCTCTAATGCATAACCCCAAAAATGATAAAGGCAAATTGGTAAGAGACATCATACAATGAACTATATCTAATAAAGTATGGTTACGACATTCGAACACACCATTACGCTGTGGTGTTCCAGGTGGCGTGAGTTGTGAAACAATTTCACATTGTTTTAAATGAAGGCCAAACTCGTATCTCAAATATTCATCTCCACAATCAGATCCTATAAACTTTATTTTCTTGTTACGATGATTCTCTACTTCACTCTGAAATTCTTTGAACTTTTCAAATGTTTCAGATTTGTGTTTCATTAAGTAGATATACCCATACCTACTCAAATCATCTGTAAAAGTTTGAAAATAACCAATACCCTCCGCGTGCCTCAACACTCATCTGATCGCATACATCGGTATGTATTATTTCCAGTAAGTCATTAGCTCGCTCCATTGTTCCGGAGAACGAAGTTTTAGTCATCTTGCCATGAGACATCGTTCGCAAGTATCAAATGATTCATAATCAAGTGATTCCAAAAGTCCATCTACATGGAGTTTCTTCATGCGTTTTATACCAATATGACCTAAATGGCAGTGCCACAAGCAGTATGTTGGACTATCATTATCAACTTTGCATCTTTTGGCATCAATATTATGAATATGTGTATCACACCATTATTCTTTGACTTCAATGAATAACCGTCTCGCAATAAACAAGATCCAGATATAATGTTCATGCTTAACGCCGGTGCCAAATAACAATTATTGAGGTCTAAAACTTATCCCGAAGGTATATGTAGAGGTAGCATGCCGACGACAATCACATCGATCTTGGAACCACTCCCGACGTGCATCGTCACCTCGTCCTTAGCCAATCTTCCTTTATTCTGCAGTCTCCTATTTCGAGTTGCAAACATGAGCAACCGAACCAGTATCAAATACCCAGGTGCTACTATGAGCATTAATGAGGAACACATCAATAACATGTATATCAAATATACCTTTGTTCACTTTGCCATCCTTATTTGGGGCAGTTCCGCTTCTAGTGACCATTTCCCTTGTAGTAGAAGCACTCAGTTTCAGGCTTGGGTCCAACTTTGGGCTTCTTCACGGGAGTAGCAACTTGCTTGCCATTCTTCTCGAAGTTCCCTTTCTTCCCCTTGCCTTTTTCTTGAAACTAGTGGTCTTGTTAACCATCAACACTTAATACTCCTTCTTGATTTCTACCTCCACCGATTTCAGCATCGCGAATAGCTCGGGAACCGTTTTCTTCATCCCTTGCATATTATAGTTCATCACGAAGCCTTTATAGCTTGGTGGCAGTGATTGAAGAACTCTTTCAATAACACACTCATCTAGGAGCTCAATTCCCAGCCGAGTCAAGTGGTTATGATACCCAGACATTTTGAATATGTGTTCACTGACATAACTATTCTCCTCCATATTGCAGCTATAGAACTTGTTAGAGACTTCATATCTCTCAATCGGGCATTAGCTTGAAATATCAACTTCAGCTCTTGGAACATCTCATATGCTCCATGGCGTTCAAAACATTTTTGAAGTCCTGGTTCTGAGACGTAAAGCATGGCACACTAAACTATTGAGTAGTCATCAGATCGAGCCTGCCAGACGTTCATAACATCTACAGTAGCTCCTGCGGCAGGTCTGTCACCTAGCGGTGCATCAAGGACATAATTCTTTTTTGTAGCAATGAGGATAATCCTCAAGTTACGGACCCAGTCCATGTAGTTTCTACCATCATCTTTCAACTTAGCTTTCTCTAGGAACACATTAAAATTCAGGGGAACGATAGCACGGGCCATTGATCTACAACATAGATATGCAAAAACTATTAAGACTAAGTTCATGATAAATTAAGTTCAATTAATCATACTAATGAAATCCCACTTAAATTAACATCCCTCAAGTTATCTAAGTGATAGATGATCCAAATCAACTAACCCATGTCCGATCATCACGTGAGATGGGGTACTCATCAATGGTGAACATCTCTATGTTGATTATATCAACTATATGATTCATGTTCGACCTTTCGGTCTCCAGTGTTCCGAGGCCATGTCTGTACATGCTAAGCTTGTCAAGTTTAACCTAAGTATTCTGCTTGTATAAAACTGGCTTACACCCGTTGTATGTGAACACAGAGTCTATCACACCCGATCATCACGAGGTGCTTCGAAACGACGAACTTTAGCAATGACGCATACTCAGGGAGAACACTTTTATCGTGAAATTAAATGAAGGGATCATCTTATAATGCTACCTTGTTCTAAGCAAAATAAGATGCATAAAGGATAGACATCACATGCAATCAAAATATGTGACATGATATGGCCATCATCATCTTGTGCTTTTGATCTCCATCTCCAAAGCATCGACATGACCTCCATCGTCACTGGCTCGACACCTTGATCTCCATCGTTGGTGTTGTCTTGCCAACTATTGCTTCTACAACTATTGCTAACGCATAGCGATAAAGTAAAGCAATTACATGGCGCTTGCATTTCTTACAGTAATTAAGAGACTACACTAAGGCTCCTGCTGGTTGATCACAAAACATGATCATCTCACACAACAATGTATATCACATCTTGTCTTGACCATTCACATCACAACATACCCTGCAAAAACAAGTTAGACGTCCTTTACTTTATTGTTGCAAGTTTTACGTGGCTACTACATGCAACTAGTAAGAACCGTTCTTACCTACGCGAGACCACAACTGTGATTATCAAGTTTGTCGTTTTAACCTTCTTCCGGCCGTAGTCAAATTGGATTCAACTAAAGTAGGATAAACAGACACCCGTCAGCCACCTTTATGCAAAACAAGTTGCATGTCAGTCGGTGGAACCGGTCTCATGTACCTGGACATGTAAGGTTGGTCCGGGCCGCTTCATCCCACAATTCTTCCGAATCAAAATAAGATGTTGGTGGTAAGCAGTATGTGTTGGGAATCGTTGCATGGAAAAACAAAAAAAAATCTACGCACATGCAATGACCTATCCATGGAGATGCATAGTAACGAGGGGGAGAGTGTGTCTACGTACCCTTGTAGACCGTAACCGGAAGCATTTAGTAACACAGATGATGTAGTCTTGATCTATCTCAATAGATCTTGATGTCCAATATGTAAGAAGCTTCACCGAGGTCTGTCAATGAAAAATTATTATTCAAGTATCCTTTTATGCTATCTAGAAATTCTATATCATTCCCAATCAGCAATATGTCATCCATATATAATATCAGATATGCTACAGAGCTCCCACTCGCTTTGTTGTAAATACAGGCTTTACCGAAAGTCTATATAAAACCATATGCTCACCTCATCAAAGCATATATTCCAACTCCGAGATGCTTGCACCAGTCCATAGATGGATCGCTGGAGCTTGCATACTTTGTTAGCACCTTTAGGATCTCTTTTTTAATAAATCCAATAAGAAATGCAGTTTTGACGTCCATTTGCCAGATTTCATCATAATAAAATGCGGCAATTGCTAACATGATTCGGACGGACTTAAGCATCGTTACGGGGGAGAAAGTCTCATCGTAGTCAACCCCTTGAACTTTTCGAACATCTTTCGCGACAAGTCGAGCTTTGTAGACAGTAACATTACCATCAGCATCAGTCTTCTTCTTCAAGATCCATTTATTTTCTATGGCTTGCCAATCATCGGGCAAGTCCACCAAAGTTCACACTTTGTTCTCATACATGGATCCCATATCAGATTTCATGGCCTCAAACCATTTGTCGGATAGGTTCGCCATGGTCTAGTAAAATGACTTCCAAGACAGGATTACCGTACCACTCTGATGCGGAACATGCTCTGTTCGACCTACGAGGTCCAATAGTAACTTGGTGTGAAGTTTCATGATCATCATCATTAATTTCCTCTCTAGTTGGTGTAGGCATCACGGGAACGGATTTCTCTGATGTGCTACTTTCCAAATTGAGAGAAGGTACAATTACCTCATCAAGTTCTACTTTCCTGCCACTCACTCCTTCTCTAGAAAGGTTCCATTCTTGGCAACAAAGATCTTGCCTTCGGATCTGTGGTAGAAGGTGTACCAATTGTTTCCTTAGGGTATCCTATGAATACGCACTTCTCCGATTTTGGTTCGAGCTTATCAGGCTGAAGCCTTTTGACATAAGTGCCGCAAGCCCAAACTTTAAGAAATGACAGCTTAGGTTTCTTGCCAAACCGGTTCATACGTTGTCATCTCATGGATTTAGACGGTGCCCTATTTAACGTGAATGCAGCTGTCTCTAATGCATAAACCCAAAACGATAGTGGTAAATCGGTAAGAGACATCATAGAATGCACCATATCTAATAAAGTACGACTACAACGTTCAGACACAACATTATGCTATGGTGTTCCAGATGGCGTGAGTGGTGAAACTATTCCACATTGTTTTATATGAAGGCCAAACTCGTAACTCAAATATTTGCCTCCGCGATTAGATCGTGGAAACTTTTTTTCTTGTTACGATGATTCTCCACTTTACTCTGAAATTCTTTGAACTTTTCAAATGTTTTAGACTTGTGCTTCATTAAGTAGATATACCTATACCTACTCAAATCATCTGTGAAGGTCAGTAAATAATGATACCCGCCGCATGCTTCAACACTCATCGTACCGCATACATCGGTATGTATTATTTCCAGTAAATCATTAGCTCGCTCCGTTGTTTCGGAGAAAGGAGTCTTAGTCATCTTGCCCATGAGGCATGGTTCACAAGTATCAAATGATTCATAATCAAGTGATTCCAAAAGTCCATCTATATGGAGTTTCTTTATGCGCTTTATACCAATATGACCTAAACGGCAGTACAACAAGTACGTTGCACTATCATTATCAACTTTTCATCTTTTGGCATCAATATTATGAATATGTGTATCACTACAATCGTGATTCAATAAACCATTCACATTGGGTATATGACCATACAAGGTATTATTCATGTAAACAGAACCACAATTATTCTCTGACTTAAATGAATCACCATATTGCACTAAACATGATCCAATCATATTCATGCTCAACGCAAACACCAAATAACATTTATTTAGGTTCAACACTAATCTCGAAAGTATAGGGAGTGTGCAATGATGATCATATCAATGTTGGAACCACTTCCAACACACATCGTCACTTCACCCTCAACTAGTCTCCATTTATTCTGCAACTCCTGTTTCGAGTTACTAATCTTAGTAATCGAACATGTATCAAATACCTAGGGGCTACTATGAGCACTAGTAAGGTACACATCAATAACATGTATATCAAATATACCTTTTTTCACTTTGCCATCCTTCTTATCCGCCAAATATTTGGGGTAGTTCCGCTTCCAGTGACCATTTCCTTGGCAGTAGAAGCACTCAGTTTTAGGCTTAGGTCCAGCTTCGGGCTTCTTCATGGGAGTGACGACTCTCTTGCCATTCTTCCTGAAGTTCTCTTTCTTTCCTTTGCCTTTTCTCTTTAAACTAGTGGTCTTGTTAACCATCAACACTTGATGCTCTTTCTTGATTTCTACCTTTGCCGATTTCAGCATCGCAAAAAACTTGGGAATCGTTTTATTCATCCCTTGCATATTATAGTTCATCACAAAGTTCTAGTAGCTTGGTGATAGTGACTAGAGAACTCTGTCAATCACTATTTTATCTGGAAGATTAACTCCCACTCGATTCAAGCGATTGTAGTACCGAGACATTCTGAGCACATGCTCACTAGCTGATCTATTCTCCTCCATCTTGTAGGCAAAGTGCTTGTCAGACGTTTCATACCTTTTGATATGGGCATGAGTCTGAAATACCAATTTCAGCTCTTGGCACATCTCATATGCTCCATGCCGTTCAAAACATTTTTGAAGTCCCGGTTCTAATCCGTAAAGCATGGTGCACTAAACTATCAAGTAGTTATCATATCGAGCTTGCCAAACGTTCATAACATCTGCATCTGCTCCTGCAATAGGTTTGTCACCTAGCGGTGCATCAAAGATATAATTCTTCTGTGCAGTAATGAGGATAATCCTCAGATCATGGACCCAGTCCGCATCATTGCTACTATCATCTTTCAACTTAGTTTTCTCTAGGAACATATCAAAAAACATAAGGGAGCTACAACGCGAGCTATTGATTTACAACATAGGGGAACTATCAGGACTAAGTTCATGATAAACTAAAGTCCAATTAATCAAATTACTTAAGAAGTCCCACTTAGATAGACATCCCTCAAGTCATCTAAATGATACGTGATCCAAATCAACTAAACCATGTCCGATCATCACGTGAGATGGAGTAGTCATAAATGGTGAACATCTCTATGTTGATCATATCTACTATATGATTTAGGTTCAACACTAATCCCGAAGGTAGAGGGAGTATGAGATGGTGATCTTATCAACCTTGGAATCACTTCCAGCACACATCACCGCCTCACCCTTAACTAGTCTTTGTTCATTTTGCAACTCCTGTTTTGAGTTACTAATCTTAGCAACTGAACCGGTATCAAATACCCAGGGGCTACTATGAACACTAGTAAAGTACACATCAATAACATGTATATCGAATATACCTTTGTTCAATTTGCCATCCTTCTTATCCGCCAAGTATTTAGGGCAGTTCCGCTTCCAGTGATCATTTCCTTTGTAGTAGAAGCACTCAGTTTGAGGCTTGGGTCTACCTTTGGGCTTCTTCATGGGAGCGGCAACTTGTTTGCTATTCTTATTGAAGTTCCCTTTCTGTCCCTTGCCCTTTTTCTTGAAACTAGTGTTTTTGCCATCAACACTTGATGCTCTTTCTTGATTTCTACCTTCGTCGATTTCAGCACCGCGAAGAGCTTGGGAATTATTTTCGTCATCCCTTGCACATTATAGTTCATCACGAAGTTCTAGTAGCTTGGTGATAGTGACTAGAGACTCTTGTCAACCACTATCTTATCTGGAAGATTAACTCCCACTTGATTCAAGCGATTGTAGTACCCAGACATTCTGAGCATATGCTCGCTGGCTGAGCTATTCTCCTCCATCTTGTAGGAAAAGTACTTGTCAGAGGTCTCATACCTCTCGACATGGGCAAGAGTCTGAAATACCAATTTCAGCTCTTGGAACATCTCATATGCTCCATGGAGTTCAAAAAACATTTTTGAAGTCCCGGTTCTAAGCCGTAAAGCATGGTGCAGTAAACTATCAAGTAGTCATCATACCGAGCTTGTCAAACATTCATAACATCTGCATCTGCTCCTGCAAGAGGTCTGTCACCTAGCGGTGCATCAAGGACATATTCTTCTCTGCAGCAATGAGGAGAATCCTCATATCACGAACCCAGTACGCATCATTGCTACTATCATCTTTCAACTTTATTTTCTCCGAGAACATATCAAAAATAGGGAAGCTACAACGCGAGCTATTGATCTACAACATAATTTGCAAATACTATCGGGACTAAGTTCATGATAAATTTAAGTTCAATTAATCAAATTACCTAAGAACTCCTGCTACTTCTTGAGCTTGCGTTGGTTTTTCCCTTGAAGAGGAAATGGTGATGCAGCAAAGTAGAGATAAGTATTTCCCGTAGTTTGAGAACCAAGGTATCAATCCAGTAGGAGACAACGCACAAATCACCGAATACCTGCACAAAAATCAAACAAACTTGCACCCAATGCGATAAAGGGGTTATCAATCCTTCACGGTTACTTGCAAAAGTGAAATATGATAGAGATAGATAAACGATAAAGTAAATATTTTTGATATTTTTGGTTTATAGATCGGAAAGTAAAAGATTACAAGAATAGTAGATCGGAAACTAAGATTGTAGATCGAAAACTTGTATGATGGAAAATAGACCCGTGGGCCATAGGTTTCACCAGAGGCTTCTCTCAAGATAGCAAATAATACAGTGGGTGAACAAATTACTGCCGAGCAATTGATAGAAAAGCGCAAAGTTATGACGATATCTAAGGCAATGATCATGAATATAGGCATCACGTCTGTGTCAAGTAGACCGAAACGATTCTGCATCTACTACTATTACTCCACACATCGCCCGCTATCCAGCATGCATCTAGAGTATTAAGTTCATAAAGAACTGAATAACGCATTAAGTAAGATGACATGATGTAGAGAAATTAACTCAAGCAATATGATGAAAACCCCATTTTTATCCTCGATGGCAACAATACAATACGTGCCTTGCTTCCCACACTGTCACTGCGAAAGGACACCGCAAGATTGAACCCGAAGCTAAGCACTTCTCCCATTGCAAGAAAAAACAATCTAGTTGGGCAAACCAAACCAATAGTTCGAAGAGAATTACAAAGATATCAAATCATGCATATAGAATTCAGAGAAGATTCAAATAATATTCATAGATAAGTTGATCATAAATCCACAAATTCATCGGATCTCAGCAAGCACACCACAAAAAAGTATTACATCGAATAGATCTCCAAGAACATCAAGGACAACATGGTATTGAGAATCAAAGAGAGAGAAGAAGCCATCTAGCTACTAGCTATGGACCCGTTGGTCTGTGGTAAACTACTCACGCTTCATCGGAAGGGCAATAGAGTTGATGTAGAAGCCCTCTGTGATCGAATCCCCCTCCGGCAGGACTCCGGAAAAGGCCCCTAGATGGGGTCTCACGGGTACAGAAAGTTTCGGCAGCGAAAAAGTGTTTTCATGGATGCCTCTATTGGTTTTATGGATATATGGGAATATATAGGTGAAAGAATAAGGCCAGGAGGGTCACAAGGGGCCCACAAGGGTGGGGGGGGGGGCGAGCCCTACCCCCTGGGCGCGCCCTCCATCCTTGTGGCCACCTCGTGGATCCTCCGACTTCATCTCCAAGTCTCCTGGTTGTCTTCTGGTCCAAGAAAAATCATCGCGAAGGTTTCATTCCGTTTGGACTCCGTTTGGTATACCTTTTCTGCGAAACTCAAAAACAAGGAAAAAAACAGGAACTGGCACTGGGCTCTAGGTTAATAGGTTAGTCCCAAAAATAATATAAAATACCAATTTAATGCATATAAAACATCCAAAATAGATAATATAATAGCATGGAATATTCAAAAATTATAGATACGTTGGAGATGTATCAAGCATCCCCAAGCTTAATTCCTGCTCGTCCTCGAGTAGGTAAATGATAAAAACAGAATTTTTGATTTGGAATGCCACCTAACATATATATCCATGTAATTTTGTTTATTGTGGCATGAATGTTCAGATCCATAAGATTCAAAATGAAAGTTTAATATTGACATAAAAACAATAATACTTCAAGCATACTAACAACACAATTATGTCTTCTCAAAATAACATGGCCAAAGAAAGCTTATCCCTAGAAAATCACAAAATATTTAAATCATGCACAACCCCGATGACAAGCCAAGCAATTGTTTCATACTTTTGATGTTCTCAAAATTTTTCGACTTTCACGCAATACATGAGCGTGAGCCATGGATATAGCACTATAGCTGGAATAGAATATGGTGGTTGTGGAGAAGACAAAAAGGAGGGAGATAGTCTCACATCAACTAGGCGTATCAACGGGCTATGGAGATGCCCATCAATAGATATCAATGTGAGTGAGTAGGGATTGCCATGCAACGGATGCACTAGAGCTATAAGTTTATGAAAGCTCAAAAGAAAACTAAGTGGGTGTGCATCCAACTCGCACCTAGGGCAATTTGAGGGAGCCCATCATTGGAATATACAAGCCAAGTTCTATAATGAAAAAGTCCCACTAGTATATGAAAGTGATATCATAGGAGACTCTCTATCATGAAGATCATGGTGCTACTTTGAAGCACAAGTGTGGAAAAAGGATAGTAACATTGCCCCTTCTCTCTTTTTCTCTCATTTATTTATTTTTTTTGTTTGGGCCTTTCTCATTTTTTGGCCTCTTTTTATTTAATTATTTATTTTTTGTCCGGAGTCTCATCCCGACTTGTGGGGGAATCATAGTCTCCATCATCCTTTCCTCACTGGGACAATGCTCTAATGATGAAGATCATCACAGTTTTATTTATTTACAACTCAAGAATTACAACTCTATACTTAGAACAAAAATATGACTCTATATGAATGCCTCTGGCGGAGTACCGGGATGTGCAATGAATCAAGAGTGACATGTATGAAAGAATTATGAAAGGTGGCTTTGCCACAAATACAGTGTCAACTACATGATCATGCAAAGCAATATGACAATGGGCATGCGTGTCATAACAAATGGAACGGTGGAAAGTTGCATGGCAATATATCTTGGAATGACTATGGAAATGTCATAATAGGTAGGTATGGTGGTTGTTTTGAGGAAGGTATATGGTGGGTGTATCGTACGGGTGAAAGTTGCGCAGTACAAGAGAGGCTAGCAATGGTGGAAGGGTGAGAGTGCGTATAATCCATGGACTCAACATTAGTCATAAAGAACTCACATACTTATTGCAAAAATCTATTAGTTATCGAAACAAGGTACTACGCACATGCTCCTAGGGGGATAGATTGGTAGGAAAATACCATCGCTCGTCCCCGACCACCACTCATAAGGGAGACAATCAAAAAATAAACCATGCTCCTCCTTCATCATACAACGGTTCACCATACGTGCATGCTACGAGAACCACAAACCTCAACACAAGTATTCCTCAAATTCACAATTACTTCACTAGCATGACTCTAATATCAGCATCTTCATATCTCAAAACAATCATAAAGAATCAAACTTCCCATAGTATTCAATGCACTATATATGAAAGTTTTTATTATATCCCTCTTGGATGCCTATCGTATTAGGACTAAATTTATAACCAAAGAAAATTACCATGTTGTTTAGAGACTCTCAAAATAATATAAGTGAAGCATGAGAGTTCAACAATTTCTATAAAATAAAACCACCGCCGTGCTCTAAAAAGATATAAGTGAAGCACTAGAGAAGTATTGCCTAGCTCAAAAGATATAAGTGAAGCACATAGAGTATTCTAATAAATCACGATTCACGCATGTCCCTCTCAAAAGGTTTGTACAGCAAGGATGATTGTGGCAAACTAAAAAGCAGAGACTCAAAGTATACAAGACGCTCCAAGCAAAACACATATCATGTGGTGAATAAAAATATAGCCTCAAGTAAAGTTACCGATAGACGAAGACGAAAGAGGGGATGCCTTCCGGGGCATCCCCAAGCTTAGGATCTTGGTTGTCCTTGAATATCACCTTGGGGTGCCTTGGGCATCCCCAAGCTTAGGCTCTTGCCACTCCTTATTCTATAGTCCATCAAATCCTTACCCGAAACTTAAAAACTTCACAACACAAAACTCAACAGAAAATCTCATAAGCTCCGTTAGTATAAGAAAATAATTCACCACTTTATGGTACTGTTGTGAACTCATTCTTTATTTATATTGGTATAATATCTACCACATTCCAACTTTTCCATTGTTCATACCCCCCGATACTACCCATAGATTCATCAAAATAAGTAAACAACACAAAGAAAACAGAATTTGTCAAAAATAGAATCTGTAGCAATCTGGAAACTTCGTATACTTCTGTAACTCCAAAAATTCTGAAAAATTAGAACAACCTGGGAAATTTGTGTACCAATCTAGTGCAACAAGAATCATATCAAAAGCACGACTTTGTGAATTAATAAATTATTTTCCTGGGCGCAAAAGTTTCTGTTTCTCAGCAAGATCAAAACAACTATCACCGTAAGCTATCCCAAAGGTCTTACTTGGCACAAACACCAATTAAAACACAAAACCACATCTAACCACAAGCTAGATGAATTATTCAAAGCAAAAGAGAAACAAAAAGCAAAGAACAAAAATAAAATTGGGTTGCCTCCCAACAAGCGCTATTATTTAACGCCCTTAGCTAGGCATAAAACACGAATAGATCTAGGTATTGTCATCTTTGGTATCCAACTCTTCAATTGCACACATATAATATTTAGGAGATTCTTTGGTTTTATCAATGATCAAACTCCTAGGCAAGATATCAAGAAATGAATTCGTAGCAAACGGTTCCTTAATAATATCGAGGAAATTGGGGCGAACACTAATTGTTTTGAGATCTTCATTTTCTTTACTAGAAGATTCACCCTTATTATTAGGAACGTAAATAAACTTGGCAGTCTTAGTAGGAGGAAGATTTTGAGTAGTTTTAATGGAAGAAAAAGCGGAACCCAAGTTGGTAATAATGTCCTCTAGTTTGCCAATTCTAGCAGAATGCTGATCTATCTTCTCATTGACTATAGGTTCCTTTTATTTAAGATTCTTCAAAGTAACTCCTAATTAAGATCCATATTGAGAAATCTGATTATGAATACTTTTATCCAAATTTTTGATCAACTTAATGGTAGAAATTTTATTCTCAATAATACCAAGCCTTTGTATCACATGTTCCAAGGTTATAATAGTTCCATTGATCAAAACAGGTGGCGGGCCTAACAAATATATCAAAGCATTGTAGGAATCAAAAGTATGGCTCCCCAAAAACTCCCCCGGTAATAGTATCGAGAACATATCTATTCCAAGGAGTAACACCCACATAAAAATTCGAAGGAGAAGGACAGTAGATTGCTTTCAAGTAGATCTATTCTGAGCATTGCTAATTTTATACCAATCATATTTTAAATTTTCTCCTTCCCTTTGTTTAAATGGAACATCCCAAATTTTTAATTTGGAATGTTTTATAATTATTAGCTAATCATCTATGCATATTGTTTGAAATTGAGTGGCATTTGAAATTTTTAGAGGCAGTTGAGTTTTTCTTGAATTTGAACTTGACTGGCAATTGAAATTTATTTCAAAAATGCCTGACGAATACTTGAGCAAATGTATGAGAGGAGTAAACATGACACTCCAGAAATGTCAAAAGAAAAATATTGCAAAAAAATTGAATTCAAATTTGAATTTTATTTGGGATTTTCAGAAAATACTTTTTTAGTTTGTGTTTTGCCCCTGGAAAAATGTCCACGTTGTAGGATAAATTCCCCTGAGTTTTTTTAATATATATATGTCCTATATATAAAAATATATTTTTTCCTCTATTTAGTGTTTTCTCTCTGTAGTTATTCAAAAAAGAGGGAAAAGCCTCCCCCCGAGCTGGCCAAGCCGACGACCCAGCTAGCGAGGCCGCAGCCTAGCACGGACGAGCCGCCAGCCCAGCCAGCGAGCTGCAGCGCCCGAGACGCCTCCGCTTCGATCGCCAGACCGAACCCTTTCCCTCTCTCCCTCGCTGACCCGCGTTCCCCACGCCTTCTCTTTCCCCTAGCGCACACAAAGCCGTGCGAGAGCGTGACCCGAGCCGCCCGTCGCCGCGATCTTCTCGGGATCGCGATCCCGCGTCGCCCCCTCGCCCACTTCCGTGTCCCATATATACCCAGCTCCCTCCTCTCTCGACCCCCCCTAAAACCCTAGCCTAAACCCCACCACCGCCCACGCACTCACGAAACCGATCTCGCCGCTGCCGCCTCGGTTCACCGCCACTTCCGATGCCGGTGAGCACCCCCTGCCCTCCCAAGCATCTTCGCCCGAACCTCCTCTTCACTCCACCCCTCCCTGACACCATCTCCCCGTCCAGGAGCCCCAACGCTATCAACTCCGAGCTCGTCCGCCGACCGCCAGAGCAGGAGCTCACCCAAGCTCGCCTCGATCACCTCCGTCGCCCCGAGCTCTACCGACTCCACCCCGACCTCCTCTCGAGCCGCCGCACCCGCCCGACGCCTCCTTCGCCGCCCAGGACCACCAAAGCCACCGCACGATCGTCGCCCGAGCCGCCGTCGTCCATCGCCACCTTATGTAAGTCGCCGGAGCCGCTCCCCGCCGTCCGATCTCCAACCTAAGGCCTAGATTAGAACATGCGAATGGTTAGGTTTTTGTTTTTTAGCCGGTTTTAGTCCGGTTTATTTTGTGGTTTAGTTACTGGTTCAGTTAGATCGGGCCGTTCCGATTTTGTTCTGTTAGACGTGGGCACGTTTTAGTTATATTGCGCCTGAGTGTTAGATAGGCCCATTCACGTCTGTTTTCTTTTTTGTTTTAGTTTTAGTTTCAGTTTTAGCAGAAATAGTTCTGTTTTTGTTTTAGCTGTATCTTTTAGCTTGTTTGTTGTTTTTAGTTGATTCTTTTTTTGTTAGCTTAAAAATTTGCTGTAGTTTATGCAGAAAATAGGTTAGGCCACGTTTAAGTTTATAAAAATAGTTTTATATTAGTTTTATTCAGATTAGTTTTTCTGCCATAAATTGAGCTAGAATAATTTTATTTTAGTGATTCTTTTTGCTACTGCTTAGTTTTGACTTTGCCTAGCAGTAGGAACTTGTTTGGGTATTTTTAGGTTGTATTAAAATTAGTTTTAGTCGAAATCAAGCTTTTCTAGTTTTATTTAGCTTGCTACTATTTTCCTGCTGTTCTAGTTATTATAGAATTTTATTTTTCCTATGTTATCATTTATTTTAGATTAGCTTCTGTAGATACAGAGGGTGAACTTTTATTTATAGTAGAATAAAAAGTTTTATTTTATTTTATTGCTAGTATTGTTTTAGGCATAATAGGAGTTCTATAATAGCTTTTGATGTGATTCTTTTTGCATCTAGTTTGTATGATGTTTTCCTTTCTGTTACTTAGCAAAACCCTTGTTTAGGTTCTGTTAAGAATAGTTTTAGTGGTATAAAACTATTTCTTAGTTGTTGCTTGAAGTGATGAAAACCTTGTTTTGTTTTTCTTCGAGTTTTCCTTGGTTTTGATTTGAGTGCTTGGGTGATTTACTTGTACTTGCTAATATGTTATATTGTAGTATACTTATTTGTGCTATTGTTTGACTCGGTAGAATTTCCGGAGTGCGAGGCCTGCTATTACAAGTCGCTAGCTTTCGAAGACCGTCAACCAGGCAAGTCATTTGGTCATGTTTTACAATACCTATGATTTTGTTGCATTAGAATTATTCCTCCCCACCATGCATGCAGTAGGAGAATTTTAAGTTATGTTCTTGAGTAGTATCATGAGGTAGGATGAACCCATTCCCCTTGTTACCAATGCCAGGGATGATGTAGTTGATTGCTATGCTTTCGTAGATGGGGTTGGTTGAGTGATTCATAAGGGAGATGTGAGAGTCAAGATGATGACAACCCCATGACTTCAAGCTCAAGATGGACTTCAAAATTCACTACTGGGTGGAGGACGGTTGATGGGCACCCTGAAGAAACCAGCGGATGGCCAGTATGCATGGAGAAGCGCCATGACATCTTGCGGAAAGCTTCACCCAGCCACGAAGAGATGGATGGATACCCCATTGACCGGAAGCTTACCTGTGCAGCCGCAAGCCATTATGGGCTCTGTCTTGGTCGACCATAGGCGTGACTCTGGCCGGACGGTGCTACGAGATGTAGAAGAACGGTAGGATTGGATGGGCACCGGCAGTGGCCCAGAGGAACTCTTCAGAAGACCTTGTTTTGTTCATCCCGTGTTCAAACACCAGGTAGTGCAAAGACTTAAAAGGAGGGAACGATTCTTGCGGGTAAAGTGCACAAGACTCTGCAGAGTGAAGACCTAATCGATTAGCCGTGTCCCCGGTTACGGACAATTTGAGCCTCTGGAAATTGGAGTATTTCGGAACTCTCAACACCGAACTTAATAAATTAATTGAGGGGTTATTTTGATAATTGGGAATGAGACATTGGTTGGTGGAACCATCTCAATAACAACCAACATTTTGTAGTAATTGCAAACAAGTCCTTTGTTGTAGGAAAAATTGGCTTTTTCACAAAAACTTAAAACTTGGAGCCCCACAACCAAATTGCATATAGTATTAGTAATTTTATTGTTGTTCTCTCTTCATGACTTGCCGGCATATTCAAAAATGCTGACCTACACGACTGTAATGTCTTATGTTGCAGAGGAGTTTTCCGACCAGGAGTGAGGCTGCGATCCATGCTTGGCGATTGCCCTATGGAGTCGGATGGACTCGCTATTTCGTCTATGCTTCCGCAGCTTTATTTAGTTTATTTCCCATGAGTTGGCCTTCGGCCGAATTTATTATGATGTAATAAAGACTCGATATGAGAATCATGTAATAAATTCAGGTGTGATTGAACTTTGAATCTTTTCAACAATGTACTGTGTGTGCCAACATGATCTTGGGATGACACAACTACATAGAGACTTGACCGGTTTTGGGTCGCGTCGTTACAGAGATGGTATCAGAGCACACGCTGACCATAGGACGTAACCCCTAGGATCGGAAAGCCATAGGAAGAGACTATTTACCTTATTTCTTTATTATTCCGTAATTCTCCCCTGTTCATTTCTGACTTCTCTCTGATTTCAACATTCTAGATGGCCGTCAAGTTCATCCCTGTTCTGCTCCTAGAGTTTTGCCAGCCAGATGAAACCCTGCTTTTCGGCAGGAGGCTGGTCCAGATTTCTAAGGAATAAAAGATTGCTCTGCCTTCAATCACTAGGACCCCTACCATGGCATTTCTAGAAGACCGTCGCTACAGGATTAAGGTGCACATACCAGGGAGGACGTTCAGAAACCTCTCCGCGCCCATTGACTTCAGGTTCACTGCTCCCAATTGGATCCTCGGGACAGACATAGCAGTTCATAGTGCACTTGGACGCATACAGGAGGAATATAGATCCGAGCTTGTTGGATCAGACCACACCATGATTTCTCGCAGGACTGCAGAGGGAGAGATCATCCGCACCAGAGATGATGACTTCGTTCACTCGTTTGTCCAAGACTTGGATGTGACACCCCAAAATTTTAGCCTTGTTTTGTTAATAAAAACTTTGCCAGAAAATTTAAAACTTTTATTTTCTGGGCTCCCTTTTGATTTTTTGAAACATTTCCTTTTTACCTTGGAGTTGTTTCCTTCAGTGAGAACTTTTCCATTATGATATTGGACTTGTTTACCCTCTCAAGAAAATATTTTCTTTTATCAGAGGAATTAATTATATAATATTATTCTTGATCTTTATTTTCTTGAAAAAATGATTTTCCCATGGTTTATGGTCCCATTTGAACTGCAACCCTTTTATAAATTCATTCAAAAATCCCACCAAAATTTGGACATGTCATATGGAGTATTTAAACCAATTTTGTGGAAAAATATCTTCTGTCCATTGAATATTTTGAGCTCTACACCTTATTTGAAAATCTGGTCCAGTGGGCAGATTTGCACTACAACCTATTTATTTATTTGTTTAAAGCTTCCACCAAAACTTTGGGATGTTAGTAGAAGCATAGTCTTCAACTTTATGCAATAACCTAGTGATGTTCTTTGGAAAAGTCGAGTGAATCATCCTCATTTCCATTCTGGCCCAACTTGAGGATTTGTACTACAACTATATTTTAACTTGCTCCGTTTGCTTTGATTCCTTTTCCTACTTGTAGTACACCTTACCAAACCCTTAAGTCCAAGAGCATGAACCCATTGGGAGATTGTTTGTCCATGCATTGATGCCATTTACCTTCTGTCCAGAATTGAAGTTCTGCAAAACTTGCACTAACAAGTTTGTGCTTTGGACAAACTAACCTCACCACCCACTTGTCAATCCAAAGAGACACTGATCTAGAGACATTGGCCACTCCAAGAAATGCCTAGGTGCCCATGGCATTTTGTCAAACACCTTGACAGCATGGACAATTTTGGCATGAAGTTTGGTTTACTTTGTGAACTTGATTCCCTGACCAAACCAGCATGTCCCATGGTTTTTCCCTAACCTACAACCCCACCCTGCTAACTCTCTTGCGGTTTGGAGCCCCCTTGCGTGCATTAGCATTTCGTCGAGCATGTACCGTGCGTGCTCTGGGCGCAAGCAGGGCGCGCGTTTTGCACGTGCCGCGCCCGAGCCGCCGCGCCCCTGGCCTGTTTCCCCAAGCTTATCCATTCACTTTGCCGCTCGCAGCGTAGGGCCAAGCCATCGACACGTACACCCCACGAGTACCGCAGCCCTCACCACGTCTCCGGCAAGCCAGGAGCTAGCTGCCACTGCCGCCCGACAGCCCCTGCACTGGTCGGCGCCGCCCGAGCCACGCCCGCTCGCCAGCTCGCCCTTGGAGCAGTACCCGCTCATCCTAGCTCCTGCCGCCATCTCCAGCCCCGCCACGATGCCCTGCAAGCTACAGAACGGCGGTTGCCGACGAGCTCATCCACGGCCGCCGCGAACCGACTTGGGAGCGCTATAAAAGGAAGCCCCTCGAGCCCCTCCGAGCACACAGGCAGCCTCAGAATGCTCCCCTAGTTCTCCCATGGCAGCCAATCGACCCGGGGAGGTCTTCTTCCCCACCTCCGGCAACCGCAGCCGCCGCCACTGTACCGGCCATTCCGACGCCACCAAAGCCTCCCCCACTCCACTCTCTTCACCAGGAGCTTCCTCTCCCCCTTGTGAATCCATCCCCCTGCTCGATTTTGATCGGGCTCACTACAGGAGAAAAATCACTTTGCCCGACGACCACCGTCCGCTTCGAAGCTCGCCGCCGGCAGCTCCGTCCACCCTAGAGACCATATCAACCACCATAGTGACCGTCTTGATCCCCTGAGCACATGGATGGCCTCCGTTCTCCAAACGGTGCCGTCATTCGCCGGCGAGCCTCGCCGGAGCTCCGCCTCTGTTTCGGCCGGAGGAGGCGACGTGCGCGTGGACTGGTCAAACCTGACCAGTGGGCCAGGCGGGTCCACTGTCAGTGACTCAGGCGCGGTCCACGCGGGCATAAGTGGAAACGTATTTTTAGAATACGCCTTCGACGTGGTCAGTCCGAATCGTTATTCTTTTTCTGTTTTATTTTTCTTTAAAAAAACAGATTTTGACCACAGCTTTGACTGCCTATAACTTTTTAAATATAACTCCAAATGGATTGATTCTTTTTCCTACCTCTCCCAAATATTGTCTAGTTTATTTTAAGATTTATTTCAAAAAATTTCAAACAACTTTTTTGTACTGTTTTGGAAATGTGCGTTAATTAAGAAATATTTTAAATAGGGTTTTGGGAGAGAGGAGAAAACTTTCAAAAGTTTTGGAGATGCACCTCACCACTCCACAACTTGAAGGCAAGAATTCTGATGCCCGGCATAATATTTTTGGTGTGTTCGTTGACACGTTTATAACACCACCTCATTTCGGAGGACTTGTTATTTCATGTGATATGGTCATTTGCATGGATGCATATTAGTGATTTCCATGCTGTTGGAAATGAACACACTTGAGATGGTAATCATCCTCATGTGCCTTGCATGCATGCCGGAAGGAATCCGGGAAAGCCTCTGCCTTGGGTAGGCGTGAGCTTGTCGCCGGTCTCCGTCGAGACGGTTATGTCCGGTATGGCATAGTAAGGTATAATGAGCGGTGATTCTGTTGGTTGAAATATATTTGTTATACATGTCATGCAGGAAATTCATAAACCTCCTGAGTCGGCCATAGATCGAGTCTTGTTCCAGTAACCCCCATACTTATCTCGTACTACCACTTGTCCCTACCGCAGGTAGGGTACGGTTCAGTAAGTCGTCAACGCCTTTCTAGCACACACCATACAGAGAGGCCATGGTGGAAGATATCGGTTGTAGCCGGTAGGCAGGCCACCTGGTCCGGGGGCATGGGTGTTTTCGGTTGGGACCGAGAGGGGAGGCCACCCCTTAGAGCGCGCGATATAAATTTGATCCCATGCTACGCGAGGTTGTAGCCTCCCCACTTAGAGTTTTGCTTGACAGGTGTCGTGGGTGATTCCAGACACCGGTGAGTTAAGCTGGTGTGTGCAAGTCAGGTGCGTTTTCAACTAAAAGGCCATAGACGGAATTAGTCCCAATGGACTAATGGAATCCGTTGCTCGTGGGTAAAGAGTACACCCTCTGCAGAGATTAAACCTATTCGAATAGCCGTATCCATGGTTAAGGACTACAGTCTGGGTTGGGTCAAGTGTCGGTCTTAGTGTCGGTCTTTGGAGGAGAAACTACTAAACCAGAACGTGGATCATGACTGATGACTTGTGATAATTATGTTATGTTTATTATGGACTAACCCATTATATAATTTGAATTATTGAGTATCCCTGGGACGGTTCTACCTCCTGGATATTCAATGTGATTATTTATTTTATAAGCCCTTTATGTGGTGCCGCTGAGACGCCCGACTGTGGCATTGCTTGTCATTTACTCTTGATATAAGCCCTTTCTGCGATGTCGCTCAGACGTTCGACTGTGGCACGCTTGTTATTTATTTTGATATTAGCCCTTTCTACGATGTCGCTCAGACATCCGACTGTGGCACGCTTGTTATTTATTTTGATATAAGCCCTTTCTGCGATCTCGCTCAGACATCCGACTGTGGCACGCTTGTTATTTATTTTGATATAAGCCCTTTATGTGGTGTCGCACAGACGCCCGACTGCGACATTTTATTTCCACTCCATTATTGCTTATTTGTGTTGCATATGAATAACCTGCATGTCTGCATCAGAGATTTTATTTTATGACTGACGATGTGATCTTAGAATATTTGAACCCACGATTATCATTTATATTATACCCGTGTTCATAATGTTTGCGAGTACATCCAAAGTACTCACTGGCTTGTCCCTGGCTATCGTCTTGGCCAGATTTCTTGTTTGGAGAGGAGCGACGCGATGACAGCCACAGAACGTAAGCAACGATGATAGCAGCCTCGTGAAGATAGGAGTTAACCTGGTCAACTGTTCCTGTTGGGAAATGGAATCCCATAGACACTGATGATCCACAAACCGCTTCCGCCATCAACCTCTAGAAATCACTTGTTGTACTCATAGGCCAGAATGGTCTTGTACTACATATTTGTATTTTGCTTGGAATTTCTGAATCAATTTGGTGCCTCATCAGCTAACAATAATCCTGGGGCTGGTGAGCACAACAGCCATTTTCTGAAAATTAATACCCGGAAAACCGGTCGTGACAGACTTGGTATCAGAGCCAGGCTGACCATTGGCTAATCCTATCTTAGCCAGGTCGATAAACTTAGGCAAACCAACCCACCAGACCATAACCACACCCCAGCCAAGATTCTCGTGCAAGATAGCCACACAGTGACCCCGACACTTTTGGCAGTCGGTGCCCAACCTATCAACCTAGCCTGTCGATCACGCACCAGTGACCAGCACCCAAGGTGTCTCATTCGCAAGCATGCGAAGGAAGACTCCGTCCCCTTTTACTATAAAAAGGGCACGCTAGCCCCAAACCAGCACAGCACAGCCTCTACCCCAAACCGAGCCACAATGCCTGGTCCCGTCGTGCACAACGAGACCACAACAACCAACCTTGGAGGCTTTGTTACCATACTCGCAAACCTCACCCGTCGTGCCTATGCGTTAGAAGAGCCACCAGAATATGTGGTGTACCAAGGACCCATGAGCGGTGAGAGCCGTCAATTCTGGGCCACTGTACACATCTACGGTAGGGGTCTAGCGCCCGAACGCCCCTACAGGTTCACCGGAAGGACAACTTCCTTTGAGCCACAAGCCGTCCAGCTAGCGGCGCGAGAGGCTATAGTTCAACTCCGACACTTGTCGCCCAGAGTTAACTGTCGCTCATTTCACTACTAGCCCAAACGTGAAGGGTATGGCATACCACCCCAAGTTGCCAACGGAGATCACGAGACGGATCCTGCTTTGCTACACCTAGTGCGCTATGTAGGTGCACTAGAGGAACTGTTCGATCAAATCACCATTGATCTGATCGCTGCTCGTGGAGAGCTGGTTCGTCGAGCCCCGGCGAGAGAAGAAAACGAGCCCGACGCCGACAACCCAGTCGTGCTGTTCGGACACCCGATCGAGACCCTGAGGTCAGCCCCATCCGTCAACCAAGGTGCTTTGATGACCCCAGAAGTACTTCGTCGTCTTTTGGGAGCACACTCCAACGGGATTGTGGCCAACAATCCCCGCGATGGTCATCATCGCTACCCCGAGCATGCAGCCCCTCAACCCTCTCCAGCTAATTCCGATGGTGAGACCCGTGGAGAAGCCTCGACATCCACAAGGCACGCCCGCTTGGATGTAAACGAGGTAGACTAAGTCACCAAGTAGTGTCGAGTTCCAGTGTATCCTCGCTTTGTAATCGTGTGACCTTGTAAATAAATGCAGCCTGTCGTCGTGCCTCTGTTTTAAATAGTAGCCTTGCATGGATATATTAGCATGCAGTGTGATTTTTCTATCCCAGGCACAGCTACCAAAACCACCCCGACAAACCCCACAGTGATACGTCACTTTAGTGAGATGTGTGTATCTGTGGCTTTGACTCTGACCCTTGGAGCGGAACTGACAAAATTCTTTACCTTTCACCACGGTAAAGTGATCCAGCTCCGGTGCTATAAAAATGCCACCGCGTGACCTTGCCAAGCACCCCTCACCTTGTGCACCACCCTCACAACCATTTCTTGCCATGCCGAGACCTAGTATTTATCTGAGAACCCCAGATGCAACCCCGAGTAGTTTTGTCAAAATATTGTGGGATTTTACCTGCAGTACCATGGGCGCTACCCAGCCACCCCAGTATGAGCTGTTCAAATCGAGAATCACCCCTTCCACCTCGAGATATTGGGCAGCAGTGCACATCCCTCCTGTAAACCCAAACCAAGACCCAACGGAGGTCTCCTTCGTGGGGAAATCTATGCCAACCCCACATATGGCCATAGAAGCTGCTGTGTACGAAGCACTTGCTCGCCTTCGATTCGCGGTACCCTATGCCAGTGAACGAGGGTATTATTACTTTCCGAGCCATGCAGCACCCGGAGGAGTAACATCTTTTCCCGGTGGACGAATTGAGAGAGACCCAGTCCCGGCCAACCTTGTCCAGTACGTCATCGCTCAAGAGCGTTTAACCCAGCACGTGATGGGTTATCTCCAGAGTCTCGCGGATTTAAATCCTCAGGTCGCCATCGGCAGACCACTGAGGCCCGACCAGGAGAGACACATCCATCGTCTGGTCAACCCACTTTCCCCGATAGAAGAGGAGTGTATTCCAGTGCCAGAGACATTTTCTCAGGACCTCGTCCAGTTACCGTTTTCAATTTAGACGTCACTGCTGTATTTATTATCGCAACTTTTATTTATGTGTTGTAACTTATGCGTGGTACCCCGAGTTTGCGCGGCAAGTAAATCATTTAGTTTTTATTAATGTGAGTAGCTCTGTTGCGGTTTGACTCTAATGTATTACTGTTTTCTCTCACGATTTTTTCTTCCCTAAATTGCTGCATCATACATCTTCTCACGACATGGATTAATTTTATTTTCCCGCAGCACCCAGACAGCAGACTCACAACCATAATCATTCGAGCACATACACTGCTTGCAAAACCTTGCAACGGTGTTACATCTAACTGAGCACCTCCCGACAACAATCAGCGCCGACACACCCCACTTACTCCTCGTGATCACCACCACCGCGGAGAGCCAACACCCGAGCAGCAGCATCACGACGATCATCGAGGATCATCACGCACAGGAGCACGCAGAGCCCCAGCACCGCTGCCAGCCCTCCGCACAACAGGATCACATACCAGTCCGGCACCACCGCCACCATTAGAGCCTCGCCTCGAGCTTCGGTAAATGAAAACAGAGGAGAAGGAAGGAGAAGGAAAATCGAGGCCAGGTGTGAGGAGAAGAGAAGAACACCTCGGCTGTTTTATAGCTCGAGCTCGATGTACGGTGGGCGAGGTCCACCAGCGCCGCTCGTCGCCCGATCGCCGGTGTTCGGAGGCGAATCCTCGAGCAGTGCCGACAACGCACTGGCCCGCGAGGTGAGTGCACGCTTCACTGGCAGCTAGCACGCCGCGCGCTACCACGGTACGGCCTAGATGCCCTACATGCTAGGCGTCGCCGGTGAGAAAGCGCGGGAAAGCACGCGGGAGAGAGGAAGAAGAAAGAGCCAGAGGAAGAAGAAGAGGCTGACAGTGGACCCGGGTCCACCGGTCAGCCAGAGAGAGCACTGTGCTCTCGGGTACGACCAGCGTATTATTAAATTTAGAATTTATTCTAAATTTATACCCAGTGTAGAAATCCCTCGTTTTCTTGCCAAAACCTTAGATTTTTCCACGCAGCGACAGTACCCCACACTGTATTTTTGCACCACTTATTGCCCTCTCACTGTAGAATGTTTTGTTTCAATGCATATTTTTTTATTAAATCAGCTTTTAGCAAATCTCGAGGATGAGATTTTTTCTTAAGGGTGGTAGTGTTGTGACACCCCAAAATTTTAGCCTTGTTTTGTTAATAAAAACTTTGCCAGAAAATTTAAAACTTTTATTTTCTAGGCTCCCTTTTGATTTTTTGAAACATTTCCTTTTTACCTTGGAGTTGTTTCCTTCAGTGAGAACTTTTCCATTATGATATTGGACTTGTTTACCCTCTCAAGAAAATAATTTCTTTTATCAGAGGAATTAATTATATAATATTATTCCTGATCTTTATTTTCTTGAAAAAATGATTTTCCCATGGTTTATGGTCCCATTTGAACTGCAACCCTTTTATAAATTCATTCAAAAATCCCACCAAAATTTGGAGATGTCATATGGAGTATTTAAACCACTTTTGTGCAAAAATATCTTCTGCCCATTGAATGTTTTGAGCTCTACACCTTATTTGAAAATCTGGTCCAGTGGGCAGATTTGCACTACAACCTATTTATTTATTTCTTTAAAGCTTCCACCAAAATTTTGGGATGTCAGTAGAAGCATAGTCTTCAACTTTATGCAATAACCTAGTGATGTTCTTTGGAAAAGTTGAGTGAATCATCCTCATTTCCATTCTGGCCCAAGTTGAGGATTTGTACTACAACTATATTTTAACTTGCTCCTTTTGCTGTGATTCCTTTTCCTACTTGTAGTACACCTTACCAAACCCTTAAGTCCAAGAGCATGAACCCATTGGGAGATTGTTTATCCATGCATTGATGCCATTTACCTTCTGTCCAGAATTGAAGTTCTGCAAAAATTGCACTAACAAGTTTGTGCTTTGGACAAACTAACCTCACCACCCACTTGTCCATCCAAAGAGACACTGATCTGGAGAAATTGGCCACTCCAAGAAATGCCTAGGTGCCCGTGGCATTTTGTCAAACACCTTGAGAGCATGGACAGTTTTGGCATGAAGTTTGGTTTACTTTGTGAACTTGATTCCCTGACCAAACCAGCATGTCCCATGGTTTTGCCCTAACCTACAACCCCACCCTGCTAACTCTCTTGCAGTTTGGAGCCCCCTTCCGTGCATTAGCATTTCGTCGAGCATGTACCGTGCGTGCTCTGGGCGCGAGCAGGGCGCTTTTTGCACGTGCCGCGCTCGAGCCGCCGTGCCTCTGGCCTGTTTCCCCAAGCTTATCCATTCACTTTGCCGCTCGCAGCGTAGGGCCAAGCCATCGACACGTACACCCCGCGAGTACCGCATCCCTCGCCACGTCTCCGGCAAGCCAGCAGCTAGCCGCCACTGCCGCCCGACAGACCCTGCACTGGTCGGTGCCGCCCGAGCCACGCCCGCTCGCCAGCTCGCCCTTGGAGCAGTACCCGCTCGTCCGCTAGCTCCTGCCGCCATCTGCATCCCCGCCATGATGCCCTGCAAGCTACAGAACGGCGGTCGCCGATGAGCTCATCCACGGCCGCCGCGAACCGACTTGGGAGCGCTATAAAAGGAAGTCCCTTGAGCCCCTCCGAGCACACAGGCAGCCTCAGAATGCTCCCCTAGTTCTCCCGTGGCAGCCAATCGACCCGGGAAGGTCTTCTTCCCCACCTCCGGCAACTGCAACCGCCGCCACTGTCCTGGCCATTCCGGCGCCACCAAAGCCTCCCCCACTCCACTCTCTTCACCAGGAGCTTCCTCTCCCCCTCGTGAATCCATCCCCCTGCTCGATTTTGATCAGGACTCACTGCGGGAGAAAAATCACTTTGCCCGACGACCACCGTCCACTGCGAAGCTCGCCGCCAGCAGCTCCGTCCACCCTAGAGACCGTATCAACCACCGTAGTGACCATCTTGATCCCCTGAGCACGCGGATGGCCTCCGTTCTCAGAACGGTGCCGTCATTCACCGGCGAGCCTCGCCGGAGCTCCACCTCTGTTTCGGCCGGAGGAGGCGACACGCGCGTGGACTGGTCAAACCTGACCAGTGGGCCAGGCGGGTCCACTGTCAGTGACTCAGGCGCGGTCCACGCAGGCATAAGTGGAAACGTATTTTTAGAATACGCCTTCGACGTGGACAGTCCGAATCGTTATTCTTTTTCTGTTTTATTTTTCTTAAAAACAGATTTTGACCACAGCTTTGACTGCCTATAACTTTTTAAATATAACTCCAAATGGATTGATTCTTTTTCCTACCTCTCCCAAATATTGTCTAGTTTACTTTAAGATTTATTTCAAAAAATTTCAGACAACTTTTTTGTACTGTTTTGGAAATGTGTGTTAATTAAGAAATATTTTAAATAGGGTTTTGGGAGAGAGGAGAAAACTTTCAAAAGTTTTGGAGATGCACCTCACCACTCCACAACTTGAAGGCAAGCATTCTGAGCCCCGGCATAATATTTTTGGTGTGTTCGTTGACACGTTTATAACACCACCTCATTTCGGAGGACTTGTTATTTCATGTGATATGATCATTTGCATGGATGCATATTAGTGATTTCCATGCTGTTGGAAATGAACACACTTGTGATGGTAATCATCCTCATGTGCCTTGCATGCATGCCAGAAGGAATCCGAGAAAGCCTCTGCCTTGGGTAGGCGTGAGCTTGTCGCCGGTCTCCGTCGGGACGGTTATGTCCGGTATGGCATAGTAAGGTATAATGAGCGGTGATTCTGTTGGTTGAAATATATTTGTTATACATGTCATGCAGGAAATTCATAAACCTCCTGAGTCGGCCATAGATCGAGTCTTGTTCCAGTAACCCCCATACTTATCTTGTACTACCACTTGTCCCTACCGCAGGTATGGTACGGTTCAGTAAGTCGTCAATGCCTTTCTAGCACACACCGTACAGAGAGGCCATGGTGGAAGATATCGGTTGTAGCCGGTAGGCAGGCCACCTGGTCCGGCGGCATGGGTGTTTTCGGTTGGGACCGAGAGGGGAGGCCACCCCTTAGAGCGCGCGATATAAATTTGATCCCATGCTACGCGAGGTTGTAGCCTCCCCACTTAGAGTTTTGCTTGACAGGTGTCGTGGGTGATTCCAGACACCGGTGAGTTAAGCTGGTGTGTGCAAGTCAGGTGCGTTTTCAACTAAAAGGCCATAGACGGAATTAGTCCCAATGGACTAATGGAATCCGTTGCTCGTGGGTAAAGAGTACACCCTCTGCAGAGATTAAACCTATTCGAATAGCCGTATCCATGGTTAAGGACTACAGTCTGGGTTGGGTCAAGTGTCGGTCTTAGTGTCGGTCTTCGGAGGAGAAACTACTAAACCAGAACGTGGATCATGACTGATGACATGTGATAATTATGTTATGTTTATTATGGACTAACCCTTTATATAATTTGAATTATTGAGTATCCCTGGGACGGTTCTACCTCCTGGATATTCAATGTGATTATTTATTTTATAAGCCCTTTATGTGGTGTCGCTGAGACGCCCGACTGTGGCATTGCTTGTCATTTACTCTTGATATAAGCCCTTTCTGCGATGTCGCTCAGACATCCGACTGTGGTACGCTTGTTATTTATTTTGATATAAGCCCTTTCTGCGATGTCGCTCAGACGTCCGACTGTGGCATGCTTGTTATTTACTTTGATATAAGCCCTTTCTGCGATGTCGCTCAGACGTCCGATTGTGGCACGCTTGTTATTTATTTTGATATAAGCCCTTTATGTGGTGTCGCACAGACGCCCGACTGCGACATTTTATTTCCACTCCATTATTGCTTATTTGTGTTGCATATGAATAACCTGCATGTCTGCATTAGAGATTTTATTTTATGACTGACGATGTGATCTTAGAATATTTCAATGCACGATTATCATTTATATTATACCCGTGTTCATAATGTTTGCGAGTACATTCAAAGTACTCACTGGCTTGTCCCTGGCTATTGTCTTGGCCAGATTTCTTGTTTGGAGAGGAGCAACGCGATGACAGCCACGGAACCTAAGCAACGATGATAGCAACCTCGTGAAGATAGGAGTTAACCTGGTCAGCTGTTCCTGTTGGGAAATGGAATCCCATAGACACTGATGATCCACAAACCACTTCCGCCGTCAACCTCTAGAAATCACTTGTTGTACTCATAGGCCAGAATGGTCTTGTACTACATATTTGTATTTTGCTTGGAATTTCTGAATCAATTTGGTGCCTCATCAGCTAACAGTAATCCTGGGGCTGGTGAGCACAACGGCCATTTTCTGGAAATTAATACCCGGAAAACCGGTCGTGACATTGGAGGCTCTCATCAGGGCTCTAGAGATTCAGATGTGTAGTAGCTTGAAGATGATCCAAAAGTTGCACCATCGCGAACTTGATCTGGAGGCTGCAGCACGTGAAGCCCACTATGAGCATGAGGATGAAGTCAAGGATTTCATGGAAAGAGTCGACAAGCTGAAGATGGATGTGGCCGCATTGGAGGAGAAGCTGGATCAGGGAGAAGACCTTTTTCTGAGTGGAGATGATGGACCTCTCGTGAGCAATGACTGCTACCTCTTGAGCATGCGTTGGTTTTCCCTTGAAGAGGAAAGGGTGATGCACCAAAGTAGCGTAAGTATTTCCCTCAGTTTTTGAGAACCAAGGTATCAATCTAGTAGGAGGTTACACGCAAGTCGCCTTGTACCTGCACAAACAAATAAGAACCTTGCAACCAACGCGATAAAGGGGTTGTAAATCCCTTCACGACCACTTGCAAAAGTGAGATCTGATAGAGATAATAAGATAAATATTTTTGTTATTTTTGTTGTACAGATTGAGAAGTAAAGATTGTTAATCAGCCTCAATAGCTCGTTTCACCCTCCCTTTCCAGGAGGCCAAATCATTGCTGAACATGCCCATGGCGTGATTGTTAATCTTTTTCATCTTTGGATCATCCCACGGTTGTTCTATGTTATCATCCCGGTCGGGGAACTTGAATCTCTTGTGCAACTTCGTTTGGAGAAACTGCGTCAAATGTTCTTTACTCCTTAAGTCATCGTCGTTGATGCTCGCACATTGCCGTAGGATGCATCCTACTTGGTTCCCATAGCACTTGCGAGGTTCTTCCGGCTCTAACGGCTCAAACTTGCCAGGTGCCATCTTTGTGATCACAAGTCATCCAATCCCTAGTTTGTTAGGTTTTCGTATCCTCTGCTTCTTATGCTTCCTCTTTTCGGTAGCGGCATCAGGGCCGGTACCATCCCCGCCGGTATCTTCCCCGCCAGTACCTTCCCTACCGGTCTCGGCGCCACCATCGGTGCCGGCGCCGTCGGTGTCGATGTCGGCGTCAGTACCATCATCGAGGCCGACCTGCAAACCTTGCTTAGCAATCAAATAGTCGAGGTACTCTTGTTCACCCTCATAATCCATCTCGTCTGCATCTTGGTCAGAAGGCCCAGTTTCTTCATTGTTCGACATGTTTCCTATGATTAAGTGTCCTCATTTATTTCTAAAGGTATGAATAAATGAGAAATGACATAAAAAGAAATCTGTGTGCCAGCACTCGATATGCCAACAATGTAGCACAAATCATGCCTCTATTCACGGGAAATTTCGACATGACCTTTGCTAAAAAATGGACATATCGAGCGCCTGAAATTCACCAGAACGGAAATGAATCAACAGAGGGTGCAGGGGCGAGGAGGCAGGCCCGACGACGGCCGAGGTTGGGAGGCAAGGAAGCAGAGGAGGGAGGCGAGGGCCGACGGGTCGGGGGCGAGCGCGCCGGGGTCGGGGGCGAGCGCCTGGGTCGGCGGCGAGCGCCGGCGCCGGGGTCGGGGGC
>NC_041393.1:156760933-156793730 GCF_002162155.2 Triticum dicoccoides | reverse complement strand
GGGCGAGGGCCGGGTCGGGGCGAGCATCGGGGTCGGGGTCAGGGGCGAGGGCCGGGTCAGGTCGGGGGCGAGCGCCGGGGTCAGGGTCAGGGGCGAGGGCCAGGTCGGGGGCGAGCACCGGGGTCGGGGGCGAGCGCCGGCGCCAGGGTCGGGGGCGAGCGACAGGGGAAGAGAGAGTGGGGATTTGGGGGGAAAAGGCGGGATGAAGCAGGGATAGTGAGAATTTTGGGTTAAGTGGACGTCGCAGCAGCGCGTTTGGACAAAATGCGCTGCTACTACCTTCAGTAGTTGTAGCAGTTTATATGAAATGCGCTACTACTACCTTCAGTAGCTGTAGCGGTTTATACGAAATGCGCTACTACTACTACTACTAGTTTCCCTTTTTCTTTTCCTTTATTTTCTCCCACTTTTATTTCCCGAGAGCAGTGAACGAAGGGAGGGCGATATATATTGCATCATTTGACGGTTAAATATGTATGCAAAATAGGAACATATATATTACATCATTGGACCCATGCATAATAATGGCTAAGTGTGTATACAAAATAGGAACACACACACACACACACACACACATATATATATATATATATATTACATCATTTGACCGATAACAAACGGTTCCTCAGCGCTGTCATTTTCGTTTTTGAGTCAGCTTCTTTCCCTTCTTGTTCGTCGAAGAATAATTGAGCCTCTCATTGTGACTTTGCCTTTTCCATGGAGTATGATTTTTCTTAGGTAATCTAGTATTGATTCTTCTTTTGACGTATACTTCATCATCATCGTCATCTTCCCTCATTGGGTTGCCGTACTGATCATAGTCTTCCTCGTTGGCGACTCCGTCCATTCCAATGATGTTCCTTTGGCCTCTCCTCACGGCAACACGACTGGGATTGCATGGGTCGGTTATGAGGAAGCATTGTGTCACGTGCTTAGCGTGTACCCATGGCTCATTTTTTGTGATAGCGTTCACGGTAGCTCTCTTGGCGTCGGGTATACTCATGGTAGTGAAAATCCGGTTTTCTCTTTCGACATTCTTTGCCCATCTGACACGGAACATCATCGTGTTGTGCAGTCCAGAGTAGTCAAGCTCCGAGATCTCCTCGACCCTTCCATGAAATCATTCACTTGCGCCGTTGTCGCTGCCGGTCGTGCATTCCGTCATCACCCCTGAGTTCTGATCATCACTGTCCATATCTTTGGCCTCCATGTAGAACGTGTATCCGTTGATATCATATGCCTGATAGGTTACGAGGTTGGGCGAGGGGCCATGTGCTAAGGCGTATATGAGCAATCCGTCCTTAGAGCCCTCCTCCGGGGGATTAGCAATAATATGCTCTTTGAACCAATGCAGGAAAGTGGAGTTGTGCTCTCTAGTAACTTCGGCGTTCGTCCTGCATACCCCCCGGTCATGATACTTCTTTGCGATAATTTCTTTGTGCAGTGCCACGAAAGGATCTACCTCATCTAGGTGTTGTAGCACTACCAAGTTTGCTCTGCCAAAGTCGCTGCGTCGATCTGAGTATGCCACGTGTAGTTCCCTGCGATCGTTGCAGTGACCATCTCCTTCGAGCCTCCCATCGTGCTTGTTAACGGGCAAACCAACACTAACACCAGGCGGCTGGTCTGCGCCATATAGAAAATTCTCACAGAAAGAGATGCACTCTTGTGCCAAATAGCCCTGGACGATGCTTCCATCCGGACGGGACATGTTACGAATGAATCCTTTGATGATCCCATTCATCCTCTCAAACGGCATCATGTTGTGCAGGAATGACGAACCCAGGTCTATTATGTCATCCACAATATGGACACACAGATGCACCATCACGTCAAAGAACGCGGGCGGGAAGTACATCTCAAGCTCATTCAGTATCACAATGATCTCTTCCTGTAGCCTTCGGAGCTGCTTCACACTGATCGACTTTCGAGAGATGACGTCGAAAAAGTTGCAGAGACCAATAAGCATGTCACGGACGTGCTTGTCTATTATCCCTCTAAGGGCAACAGGTAGTATCTGTGTCATCATCACATGACAGTTATGAGACTTCATCATGCTGAACCTTTTCTTGTCCATGTCTAAATATCTGCTTATCATGCCACAGTAACCGGAACTAACTTTGACTCCGGTAAGGCACTTAAAGAATTGATTGATCTCAGCCTGACTTAAGGTGAAGCAAGAAGGGGGGCAATAATCCTCTTTCTTTATTTTCTTGCCCTTCTTCTCCCGCGCCTTTGTCTCCGTCTCTGTCTCGTCTAACATTTTACGGGGCGGCATGTGCAGATCTTCCCTGATTTTCAAATCTTGCAAGTCTTTTCTTGCCTTCGGCCCATCCTTGGTCTTATCCGGCATGTTCATCAGTGTTGCGAGCAAGCTCTCAAGGACATTCTTACAGATATGCATTTGATCAAGGCAATGAGGTGTATCGAGTTTGTGCCAGTACTCCAAGTCCCAGAACACAGACCTCGTCTTCCATACCTTCAGCAGCGGCTCTGGCGCCTTTCTCATCGTCTTTCCCGGCGCGGGGCACTCCTTCCAGTTTTTCAACAGCTCATCGGTTTCGGCACCGCTTCGCTTACGTGGAGGTCCTCGATGCTCAGCATGACCATTGAATAGATCTCCACGGTTTCTCCACGGGTCGTCCTGTTCAAGCCATCTTCGATGCCCCATGTACACGATTTTCCCAGACCCGCCATCTTTCCTTGACGTTAGCTACTGAGACGTCGTATCATCCATGCACCGCGTGCATCCGCAATATCCATGGCACACCTGGCCTGCCACATATCCGTAACCAAGATAGTCCTGCACTATCATGATCAGCGCGGCTCTCATGTTGAAATACTCGCCTTTGCTGGCGTCCCATGTCTTGGCCGGTGTTTTCCATAACGTGTCTAACTCCTCTTGAAGTAGCCCCAGATACAAATTAATATTATTTCCTGGTTGTTTCGGCCCTTGAATAAGCATGCTCATGTGAATGTACTTCGATTTCATGCACAACCAGGGGGGAGGTTGTACATCCATACAAACACGGGCCATGTGCTATGGTTGGTGTTCTGGTTGCCAAACGGATTCATGCCATCGGTACATGCGCCGAGCACGATGTTCCTTGCATCACATTCAAAAAACCGATAGAAGCTGTTCAACGCTCTCCACTGGCTTCCATCCTTCACGTGTCTCAGCTTCGGATCATCTCCATCGTCGGGCTTCTTCCTCTCCACGTGCCAGCGCATGAGCTTTGCTTCCTTGGGATCTACAAAATACCTCTGGAGACGGGGAGTGATCGGTAAGTACCATACAACTTTCTGAGGACATTTCTTCCCGGCCTTCTTGTATCAAGAAGCATTGCACACCGGACAGCTTGTTTTTTCCATGTGCTCCTTCCGATAAATTATGCAATCGTTGATGCATGCATGGTATCTAACGTGTGGCAGATCAAGAGGGCACACGATCTTCTTGGCCTCATCAACACTAGTAGGACATAGATTACCCGCGAGAAGAACATCCTTTAGGTACTTGAGATGCTCATCGAGGCTAGTGTCGGTCCATTTGTTTTTAGCCTTCGTCTTCAGGAGTTGGAGCGTGAAACTCAAGCGGGTCACCTCAGGATTGCAACCATCATACAATGGAGTGTTCGAGTCTACCACCAGTTGCTCCAGCTTAGCCTCCTCTCTAGAAGCAGCTCTCTCAGTACTCGTCTCCTTGCAAAGCAATGCTTGAACATGAGGGTCCCGCACGATTGAACTTAGTACCGACAAACTCTGCTGTGTGGAGTCCATGTCGT
This sequence comes from Triticum dicoccoides, assembly GCF_002162155.2. Classification (NCBI taxonomy): domain Eukaryota; kingdom Viridiplantae; phylum Streptophyta; class Magnoliopsida; order Poales; family Poaceae; genus Triticum; species Triticum dicoccoides. Next base: position 156,789,948 of record NC_041393.1, on the reverse strand, counting down.
TCTCTCCACCGCCATGTCCGGCCCCTTCTCCTCCGCCATGTCCGACCCCTTCTCCGCCGCCATGTCCGGCCTCTTCCCTGCCGCCATTATCGATCATCTCTTTGTCTTGCCCCGTGTCATCATTGCCTGCCCCGTCGGCATCCTCAACATCGTCATCCTCATCTTCAATTATCCACCGAGTATAGCCATCCATGAAACCAGTCATGAGCAAGTGCGCTTCGACATGACCATCGTCATGGGGGTCGATCCAAACTATTCCTTTGCATTTTCGACACGGACATAAAACCTCTATCCGGTTATTTTCTTTCATGTCCTGCACCACCGACCGCAACCACCTGTCCACCATCGTTCCACTGACCATCGTCAACTCTGCACGGTAATAATAAACAAATTGATTATAAAAAATGCATGCATGCATCAAAGTCATACAAAAATTCGGCATGACCTTCCCTAAAAATAGGACATATATGGATCTAGAGTTTGCCTTGAATTCACCGAAACGGAAATAAATTGACATTTCAGCAAAACATAGTCAACTCAAAAGCACAATTTGGCGTCAACTCATGCCACACACACAATTTCCACAAACATATCACACACACATAAACATATTTCCATTTTGCAAAAGCATGAAATTTTCATCACCTCTATCTCGAGATCAAGCACACGGTGGAGATGATGTTGTAGGGAGATCAAAAGTGCACAAAGCTCTTCTTGACAAAGATAGATCTAGTTAGGGGGCAAATAGGTCACTTAACTAAATCCTACATCTACTTAGCTACCTAATTTGGGAGGAGACAACTTCAACTAGTGGAGGGGAAAGGAAAAAGAGAAAGGAGATGCATTAATGGAGGTGGTGTAGTTAGGTAGGAGTAATGAAGAGAGAGAAAGGTAGATAGAAGAGAGAGAGTAATGGGGGAGAAGTATTGAGGAAGAAGAAGAGTGAGAGTGGGAGCATGTGGGAGGTAGGGGAAATGGAAGAGAGGAGGGGGAGGGGGAGGGACGGGTGGGGAAAAGGTGGTGGGTTGGTGCGGATTAGCAGTAGCACGGGAGTTAAAATGCGCTGCTGCTAAGGAAGTAGCAGCAGCGCGCTTTGGGCGACGGCGCTACTGCTAACAGGGACAAAAAAGTGTGCCAATTTGAAATTTAGCACCAGCGATCTCAGAAAAAGCGCGCTACTACTACATCCGTAGCAGTAGCGCAGCTCGCGCCACCGCGCTACTGCTAAATGGAGTTTTGTGGACACCGCCGGTCGATATTTGTAGCAGCGCGGTTTACACCGAGCGCGCTACTGCTAAAAACATATCAGTAGCGAGTTTCCCGCACACGCGCTACTACTAATTAGCAGCAACGCTCCTTTTTTAGCCGCGCTGCTGCTAAGATTCTGTGTATAGGCTTTTCCCTAGTAGTGTGAAACTGGCCCGTAATGAACAATGTATCACTTTATACCCATTAAGGGCCCGTTATTCCGTTGGGCCGTTTCCAGCCCATGTTATCTTTCGGCCTTCTAAGAGCCCATTTATTCTTGGGCTCACTTCCAGCATTCGTTTACTTACGGCCCGTTACTGTCATTTTTTGCTTATGGGCCAAATTCAGCCCGTGGTTACAGTCGGCCCATTTGTGGTCTGTTAACACGTTGGGCCGTTTTCATAGCGTCATGAAATACGGCCTATTAACGATGGCCCGTTATGGTCGGCCCATGAACAGACGATTCCAACTCTAGCCCGTTTATGGCCATAATGCGGCCTGTTATTGGCCCATGTTTGGCCAATCGGTCATACTGCCCGTATAAGGCCCATTGATGATACGGCCCGTAGAAGGCCCATTGTTTCTGCGGCTCGTAGAAGGCCCATTGTTTCTACGGCCCGTAGAAGGCCCACTATTTATACAGCCCATAGAAGGCCCACTGTTTCTACAGTAAATATTAGCCCATGGTTATTGTGGCCTAGTTTTAAAAAATAGGTTATTGCAGCCACTAGCAAACCGCAGAAAAAGAACTGCACTGACTACAAGCAAACAAATCAACAAGACAACAAGGAAATAAATAAGCAAGCAACTTACACTAGGCTATCACAGCTATTACACATATTACATCCACTGGGCATCAAAGTTTGCCACCAGTGCAAATATAGGGAACACAGCAGCATATAAATGCCGGAGCAAAACAAGTCCAGAACTGAAACCACTTCAGAAGAGCTCAAGAAACAATATTCTGGGTACCCATAATGCTGGCAAGATGCTTAGCAAGCTTATTAACTTTCTCTTGTTTGGCGCTTAAGTCCTCCAGCGCTTGCTGTTGCACCAGAAAGTATGCATCTGAATTCTGCAGGGACTTCCTCAGTCCTTCGGCTTCCTGCCGCATAACATTTGATCGATGTCTTTCAACTTGAAGTTGAGACTCAAGAAGCCAAACTGATTCAGGCAACGAGTTCGAAGAGCTGGTGCCAGCAGTGGTAGCCAGTAACTCGAACACTACATCAAGACATGACTTTGGGGTTGTCTCAGTGTCCTCAATATAGTTTTTATCAGCTTTCTTGGAGACCAACAGGGATGTCTCACTATCTTGAACCTTATCTGCATTGCTTACTTTATGATTGCATAACAGGGTACTCTTCTCCAATATTTTATCCGCGTTCTAAAAGAGAAACAAACAAACACATCTCAGGTTTACAATGTAGTATATGAAACTCATTTTGGTAAACTAGTTCAGTAGTAAGGTGGACAGGATAACAGCATGAAACAAACATATACCTATGTAGTATGGTCACTGTATGGTCTATATCATTCTAGTTTATGTTGCCAAATCAAGATAGATACAGTTCGAATCATATCTATTTAAGACAAAGCAGCATAGAGAATATGTGTGGGAAACTACACAGCAATAACAACACTTGTAATGTGCATGGCATGAGAACATAACTGTTTATTCAAGAAACTGAAATCAACACAGATCAAGTTACAACAGCAAATAGCCAAACACGTTGAAGAAACAGGTTTAAAACATACCTGTTGCGCCATTGGAGTTTCAATTGCATCCTTCAAATTTGAAATAGGTTGGTATCAGTAAATACAGTGATGCAAGAGCAAAGTAGTATGAACCATAGCTATGGAACCTGACCTAAGAACAATTCTTCTTCTGCTTTAAGCATTGACTTCGGGTTCGGAGTGGTGGTCCTCATGATTTGGTCACTACAGTTGCCTCACTAACTACTCGTGTTTGGGTGCTCTGTGGTGGAGACGGTGCTGTGTCAACGGGAACTGGGTGTCTATCTGCTGGGGTTGGGGTTAGAAGGGGTGTAGCTGGTTCTTTGTCCAACTGGGTAGGGGTACAATCTGCATGAGTGTGGGTTATGTGTGGTGGGGCTGATTCTTGGGCAAGTACAACTGTGGTTCTATCTGCATTGACAGGTAGCACGATCTTTTCTGAAGACCGTGTTTTTACTCCCACAGATACTGCCATCACTCCCTCCAATTGAAATGGCTGATAAACAAGAAAAGTAATTGAATGTACAGACATTCTAAGATAGACAGGTGCAATGGATAGTAGGGAAGAAAACAGGGCATGAAATAATTCACATTTATGTTGTCTAAGCAAACAGAATAGCAGGACATAATTTCACATATATGATGGCTAATTAAACAGGATAGCATGACACAATTTCACATGTATGATGGCTAACTAAACAGGATAGAATGACATACTTCAAAATATGATGACTATGTAAACAGGATGACATGATAGAACTATACGATGTGTCTATTAAAGTGGTTGGCATGCCATAAATCACAAGCATGCCATCGATGGTAACATGATGGCATGATATAATTCACGGATAGAATGACATAATTTAAAATATGACAGGATGAGATGATATAACTATATTATGTCTTTAGAAAATGGGTTGGCATGCCATAATTCAGATACATGGTGTCTATGTAAACATCATGGCATGACATAATTCAAATATATGATTTATATACTAAGGAAGTGAGCAGAGGGCAATTGCATATATGATGGGTCAACTATGGAGATGGCATTCAATATTGTGTATATGATGTAAAAACTAAGCATTTGCAATACAACATATGCATTATATGAGTAATATAACCCTGCCAAGTTTGAGCATACACCTCAGGGGGATAATAGGACTGGTCATCTACCTCTGAATCCTCCTCTGAAGAGCTATCTGTATCCAGCAAGATATCTGCTTCAGCAGGTAGCATTGTCTGCTCTGAAGACCTTGTTTTCACTCCAGATTTCTCCATCACCAATTCAAATGGCTGATGCACAGGAAGAGCAGTTTAATATACAAACATTGTCGACAAAAGCAATGAGAAATACAAAAAAAGGACGACATGATATAATTCACATATATGACGCTTGCCTAAACAACATGGCATTGCATAATTCACATACACAATGCCTTGCAACAAGATAACATTACATAATTCACATATATAATGTCTTGCAACAAGATGGCATTGCATAATTCACATATATGATAATTAGACACTAAACAGGTGGCATTCACACAAAGCATGTCTAAACTAAGCAAATGACATAGCAATGCAAGATACCATATGCACGATACGAGTAACATAACCCTGCCAAGTTAGGGCATGCACCTCAGGGGGGCAATATGACAGGTCATCTATCTCTGAATCCTCCTCTGAGGAGCTATCGGTAACCAGCAAGACATGCGCTTCGTCAGATAGCATTGTCTGCTCTGAAGACCTTGTTTCCACTCTAGATTTTTCCATGACCGTGTCAAATGGCCGATGCACAGGAAGAGTAATTGAATGTACTAAAATTTTGACAAATTTAACACATAATAAAAAAAATGATGGCATGATATAATTCACATATAAGATGACTGGCTAACCAGGGTGGCATTGCAAAATTCACATATATGATGCCTAGCTAGACAAGATGGCATTGCATTATTCACATATATGATAAAGAAACTAAACATATAGCATTGACACAAAGCATTTCTAAACTAAGCAGATGACATCTTTAATGTATACAGTAAGCAATGCAAGGCACCATATGCATGATATTACCAACATCAGCATGCCAAGTTAGAGCGAAGACCTCATGGGGTAAATAGGAGTGGTCTTCTCCTTCTGAATCCCCCTCAGAACAGTTATCTTCCTCTTGATTACGATCCGAAATGGGTTGAGGGGGGGCTGCCTTTGCGCCCACCATGGAATGACGTCTGCATGAAATTTTATTGCCATGCAAGGCTCGCCTCTTTTGCTCTACATGATCAGTTCCATTGTGTACAATAACTGGCATGCATAGGAATAAAACATAGTGAGATTATGTAAGGAGTGCATGCTCAAATCCAGAGTGATGGTAGCAAACTATGGATAGACCCAAAACCAATGATAGCAGGCACATAATAGCTTTAGTTAAAAAATATAGATAATGGCTCCTTTAATGTTTGTTTGCACCCAACATGAAACTCATAGTAGACACCGGAGATTAACCAGATAGTAGACAAATAGTACTGATTGCTGCCCCAATATGTACCCCACAACCATTTAAAAACTCAAGTTTCAGCATTAGTTTGGACCTGACTCGGAGTCTAATAGGTGAACACAACGATAATGTAGCATGTCATCATATTAAGCGACGCATAACGTAAGCAAACACGGAAGAGTGCGACCTCTCTTGCGGACCCGTGTAGTCCTCAAGGTCATCTGCTCAGTTGATGATGGTAATGCGGTTGTCGTGGCTGCCGGCGGCGAGGAAGAAGATCTGAGGCGGCGAAAGACAGTCTGGAGAGCGGATCCCTGCTGTGGTGAACCCTTCCGTCATTGGAGCAGCTAAGCTAGGGTGGAACACAGCGCCGCAGGAGCAGGACAAACCACACAAGGTTTTCTTTGACACATATCTGTAACATAAGTAATTGAGTAAGGGCTTGTTTGAATTTGAGGATTCTAACAATGCAGGGATAGGAAATAGACAGGAATAGGATAGGAATGCACGTGCAAAACAGATAAAAACACAGGATTTCTGCCAATCTGGGTGTTTGATTCACAACAATTGGAAGATCACAGGATGCAAAAAAGCTTGGTGAGATTAAGTCAAACCACAAGAAAATGTACGGTTATAATGCTATTATGCTACTATCTCTTAGTCCTGTGCTTGATGAATAGGAATATGAAAAGGAGGAGAAGTGGAAATTAGAATTCCTACGGTTTTTCACTCAAGGAGACACTAAAGGAACAAATCCTATAGTTTTCCTTTGCTCCATTCCTTTGCACCAAATTCATGAAAAGTAGTACCATAGGAAACTTTCCAATTCCTATGTTTTTCATTCACTTTTCCTTTCAAGCACTGGCGATTCTAGTAGGCAGGCTTGAGCAAGGAAAATCCTACACTAAAAAAATGTTTTTGTGCTACTTCTATTACTTTGGACCCAGGCCACTGCCATACTACCTCAACTCCCAGGCCCATCGACAAATGCACAGCTCAAACGCGCAGAGATAAATAATGATGTCGTTCAAGAGAGTCCATCACGGATAGCTAAGTTGCCTGGTACCTCACTGCTTGTCATATAATACGATAAAATAATCGTATTTCCCGTTACTACAAGTGCTCCGTGGAGAATATATATAACATGTAGAGTAAAAAAGAGATGCAACAAGTGTAGAACCTCTTTGGCGAAGCCATGTCGATCTCAGCATGATTGGGTTGGCCGGTGAAGATGCTTCGGCTGACTTTGCTGTCGGAGGAGGGGAAGAAGATCTTAGGCGTCTGGAGATGGAGCCCGAGGTACTGCTCCGGTGTGATGGAGGGTTTCATCGTTGGAGCAGCTCCGGTGAGTTGTACGACGCCGAGGCTGAAGCAGGACTAGAGAGACAACGAACAACGTTAACCTGCGTGGAATTATAATAGCATCTCCAATACATGACGTAAAATACATAACCACAAAGTGCTAGATGTAAAATACATCAGCCGCTCATCTCTGAACTTAACTATCGAAACTGAACTTAACTGTCGAAACTGAACTTAACTATCGAAACTGAACCTAACTGTTGAAACTAAATTTTGCTGTCGAAACTGAACGCACTAGCAAGGTGAGGCTACACGTCGATCGACTGACTTTTTTATCTCTGGTCAGTCGATTTTGCAGTCGTTGGATACGAAATCAAGGGCCTGCGGTTCATCTTCAACCTCCACCCCCCGAGCCGCCAGCCACCACCGGCCAAACAGCAGCCCCCCGCTGGCCGCGGCCGGCGGTGCGCCGCCTCGCCCGTCCCGAAAACACTCCCCACCGCCGGTCCACTGCCGCCCCGGCCATCCCTCTAGGGCCCCCCGTGCCGAGCTTTTTCTCCGGCGATCCCCACGCCACCGCCCCGCCAACGCCCCGCCACCGCCGGCGACCACTGCCCCCATCCTGAACCCTAAGATAGATAGTGGGGTACCTCTCTGGCGAGCCCCCCTCCCCGCTGCGGCTTGTTCTTCCTTCACCCCGATGAGCCCAACCCTTGAAAATTGACTGACCCAGAAGTCGATTCAGTCGACTGAAGTGTAGGCAAATCGGAGCAGCATCGCAAGCAAGAGCAAGAGCGAGAGCAGCAGCGCGAGCAAGAGCAATAGCAAGAGCAGACTAGGCAGGGGACCGAGAGCAAGAGCAGAGCAGCAGCGCGAGTGAGAGCTAAAGCAGCAGCAGCTCCTACTGATGTGGACGTCGCCGCCGAGGGAGCGACGCCGTGGAGGAAGTGGCCAGCGATGCTGCCGTGGATGGAGTCGCACCGTGTCGGCTTGGGACCGAGCGCCGGCAGCATCGTGAGATCGAATCAAGAAGAAAATGTGGCGATTAGTGTACAACCTCTTTGGTGGCGCCGATTAGGTCACAGCTTCATCCGAGGAAACTATGATGATGATGCTCTTCTGGTGGTGCAGGTGAAGACGGCGGTGTGGGAATGGAGGTGGCGCAAAAGACGAGGGGAACGTCGGGGCAGTCCTTGGAGGTGGAGGACGGGGTGGTTGAACCGGCGGGACGATGAGATCAATGACGGATCCTCATCCGGTATGGTGGATGAGGGATGTCGAGGTGTTGCTATGGACGACGTCGTCGGGGAAGAGGCTCTGGCTGGGTGGCGGACGGAGCAGGGTGTGGGGTTTCGTCGCGGGTTTTCATGGCCTCGGTGTACGAATGGGTGGGTGGATGGGATGGCAGTGGGGAACCATGGCTTAGAGATGCGCTTGTTCGAAATGTGGGGTAAGTTACGAAAGTACCCCCCACCGATTTGAGGCGGTTCTTTTGGTTCAGGGGTACCATGGGCATTTTGCGTGTTGGGATTTCACAGGAGGTCGGAGTTTTCGCGCGCGTTGTAATTTCGGAATAGCAAGGCGCGGGTTGAGATGGAGGGAGTTGTCGGAGCACAACAAGACAAAGATATATCTTAAATATTTCAGGCTAACAAGGCGCGGGTTGAAGAGGCTAGAGTTTCGCAGCACGATAGACAGAGACACTAGCTTCAATTTTCGGCATAACAAGGCGCGGCTTGAAATTTCGGAAGAACAAGCTTAACGTGTACCCAAAAAAAGACAATTTGCACCTCAACACGCACAACACACACACAAACACCATTTAGACTAGAGTAAGGTACACGTGCATTGCACGCATGAGATTTGGCAACCAAATTATGAATAAATACCACATTATAGCATGCAAGCTTTGAGTCATATATGCATGATGTAGATGCTCGTTTAATTCTTATAGTTCATTTCATTCAAAATCATCTAGTTTTTATAAGAAAGCTAATCTATTTTAAGATTCATGGAATTGTGCGTTATAAGACATAGAGTAAAAACAAATAATGGCAAATCATGTAGAAAAACATTTGGGCAATTCTGATATGGAAGATTCTAGAACAAATAAGAAGTGCTTGTGTTTTGATGTTTGTGCATTATGCTTAAGTTCAACCATGGAGTCTTCTAGATTATACATGTGGCGAAATCTGGTGGAATCTAGATGATATCCGACGACCAATAGTGCTCAAATTTGCCATCTTTGGACCATCGGATTCGCCTCATCCAACGACCATCTTTCAAAGTTAAAGTTACCTGCACACAATATAAAAAATATATAATATACTATATATATAGGGGTATAGATATAGATATGTGATGCGAAAGCCGCCCATCATCTCCAATTAGAATAGTGTGTCCATACACGGATGCGACATGGGCAAATGATGTCTGCCATCAGTATCTCAAATTCAAATCAGTCTGACCTTGTTCAATGTGTATACATTACAACATGCTCGTTTCCAAACCACACCACACAGATCTCCGTTATATTCATGCATGCATGGGTTTCAAACATCAGGATCTCTTATTCAAATATTTGAATTCAACTTTACATTGATTATGACCTCACCTATTCTTTTACACCCACACAGTAGTCTTCTCTTTATAATTGTACCACTAACTTTCTCTCGTGCATGCATGCACACACACTACCAGTCGACATTATCTATCGTACGCATGCAATCTTTTTCTTCAGGTCGATCTCCCATGAAGGCACACACCCACACACATCCCCCTCTCCATCATACCGGGCATTCTTTATCTCTCACGCGTGCATGCGCAACGATCGATGTTCCTCTATGTATGTGTGTATATAGCTAGGTCTTTCATAGTTTTCCACACAAACCAATCAATCGATATATCCAGTGAGGTCTCACCCTCTTTCCCACGTCCACATCGATCAATCTATACCTCTCTATATAGGATTAACATAAATAGCTAATACACCCACATTAATTATATATCCAACGTCCCCCTCTCATCATCCATGCCTTCCGCTTCATCTCTCAGACGCATGCACAATGGCGAAGACAGGGGGCAGTAAGGGCCCTGCCCCCCCCCTAACATAACTATATATCGAGGCTAATATGAATGTGATCATTAGACAATTGCTGCTAAAAAGGTTTAATTTCATGAATTGACCCTCCTCGTAAAGGATTAGCAATGCTTGGCCCCCTAGCTCATTTATTTTTCATGGCTCCGCCACTGCGTGCAACAGCGCACGTGTTCGCCCCCTCTCTCTAAATATCGATCTCGCACTTGTGCATTCCTTCATAGTCTCCCTCCACTCGGCCCCTCGCACCATCTTCTAGCCCCCCACCGGATTTTGCCACATGTACAATCTAGCAGACTCCATGGTTGAACTTAAGCATAATGCACAAACCTCAAAACAACAGTGGTTCTCTTTTGTTCTAGAATCTTCTGTATCATAAAATAGATTAAGGGCTTCTTTGTTTTTACTTTATGCTTTACAACGCACAATTCCATGAATCATAAAATAGATTAAGGGCTTCTTTGATTCAAAGGATTCTCAAAGGAATTTTGGAGGATTCTAATCATTAGGAATTTTTCCTATCTTGGTTGTTTGATTCGTAGGATTGTAAACCATAGGAATTTTTCCATATGATTCATTTGCACTAGATTTCATAGGAAACATCCCATGCACTCAAACCTCTTTGAAAGAATTCTGCATTTTTTCTATGCACAATCAAACACTCGTACAATCCTGTAGGATTCAAGACGACATTCCACTATAATCCCATGTTTTTCCTATTCAGGCGTTCTTAGCTTTTTTATAAAAACTAATTGATTTTGAATGAGATGAACTATAAGAATTAAACGAAGGCTACATCACGCATATATGACTCAGAGCTTACATTCTATAGTGTGGTATTTATTCATAATTTGGTTACAAAATCTAATGCGTGCAATGCACGTGTACCTTGTTAGTACTTCGAGTATGTGCAAAACACGTAAATTAGAATACCAATGGCACGCTACACAGTGTCTCTCTTACAGTTCATGAAGCCACGTGGCACATGTGGAGGTGTTGTCGTGACCTCCTTGTGTGGATTGATCACAGTGGCGTGCTGCTGGTTCCAGAAGAATGTACTCGTCCTGCCTGAGCCATACTGGCGGTACATGCACGAAGCGAAGATGTGCACGCACGCCACGCACGCACTCATTCCCTCGCACGCACACGCGGGTACACGGGCAGACGCAATTTTGTACTAAGATCCACCCCATGTGATAATTTGACGCGTGTAAAGTCGTTCACTTCATTGATGGTCAATTAATACAGTGCATGCAAATTGAGTGGACGTGAGGGCGGAAGAAAGACATTATTACTCCACTACGCGCATGCGAGTTGTTAAATCGTGGGTTGCTAGTAGTACTTCCATTGGTCTCCTTCGTATTTTGTGCCCATTTTTGATAGTAACATAATATTTATGCATTTGAGCAGTGTAGTACTTGAAATTTATGTTCCGCTAAACTCATCGGGAGCCGTTTCGGGCCTCGAAACCAAAACCATCAATTAATCTTTACCTTGTTCCCATCACATTCGAAAGCCTGCTCACACCTACTAGTACGTACCAAACCTGAACGTGTTCCCACTATGCAGGTATTAGTACTACTAGTGCTAGTACTTAGGTTATAAAAAGGGGAACTACCTAACCAAAAATTACTCTATCTTTCCTCCTCATAAGTGCTTCTTCTTCGTCCGTCGTTGCCATGGCCGGTGAGCAGAGCTCTAGGTCGAGAACTACTCATAACAAGGGAGCGGCAACCAAGGCTGCGGAAAAAAAAGAGGGCTCGCCACCATGCAGATACCTCGAAAGATCTCTCACGGGCAGGCGATGGCTCCCAGGAGCGCCCTAGCCGCGGAGGCGAACATGCCGAGCGGTGGAGCTGGAGTCGTTATCCCTCGACGGCATGCCCGATCAGCTCAATAAGCACCTCAATAAGCAGAAGAAGTTCATCCAAGGCTTGACAGAGTTGCTGAAGGAGAGCCTCGACAACATGCCCGCTGAGCTCAATCAGCAAGGGGAGTTGACCGTCGGCTTGGTGATGCTGCTGAAGAAGAGCATTGCCTCGGAGAAGAAGGCGACTAGTGAAATCCTGCGACTTCAGGAGGACAAGGTGAAGCTCTGCCATGAGATCGACCTATTGAAGGAGAAGAACGCCGGCTGGAAGAAGCTACATGAGAATAGTAGTTCCTCGATGAAGATGCTGCAGGACCTCGTCATGGAACAGAAGGAGGAGTTGGCGAAGCTCCGCATCGAGCACCCGGCTGCTGTCAAGGTACGTAATGCGGCCATGGAACAGATGATGAAGGCTCGCCTCGAGAAATCCCGCGTCATGGACAGAATGAAGAAGATGGCGGAGGATACGCGCAAGGAGATGGAGGTCGTGGAGGCGGTGAAGAAGCAGTTACGACTCCACGGCGAATTAGATCATTTGGGGTGATAATCTTCCTTCTTCTTTTGCTGCTGTGTTTCATCTTTTGCTTCGGGTGTTTCACCGCACGTGTCACGTTCTCTGTGAGGCATGAATAGAACAATGGTTTTTGTTTTTTGAGGGAATGAATGGAACAATGCTAACAATGAGATGACTAGAAAATTAGATCATTTTTATCGCCATATGGCACTGGGCTGCCGTGTTTCGTGCTCCTCTGTCGCAGTACTACTCCAATGGAAAACTTGAGTATACCGCACGGTTCTTTGCTCCTCCTTGATCAGGTCATCAGCGCATTTATACGAGCAGTCAAATCACAAGGCCCCACCTTCCAGCAGTAATGAGCCGTCAAATCACAAAGGCCCTCGCCTCTCGTGAAACCGACCAAGCTAGACTGCCCCGCCCTCTAGCCTTTTAAAAAATGTATACTTTTGTACAACAGTAGTATCGATGGTTGCACCATGGAGCAAAACTTGAAATTAAAAAAAGGTGGTACATATAGAGAGTGCTCATCGCCAAATTATGCATATAGTACTATTAAAAAGGCTAGTCACAATAATGGTGTCCAGCACAACCCACCCCTCAAATAAAACTAAGCACCCTGGAATTCTTTGACAAAACTAAGCACCCTGAAATTCTTTGACAACTAAACTGCTGGCTATATGATGTTGGCCATATATATTGTACGTATATAATGTGAAGAAACGAGTGGTAGTACTATACCAACTAAAAGATGAAATGTAAGAAATACTAGTATGTACTTACTGAAGAGTTAAAGTAACAGGAAGAAACATAACATAGTTCTGCTGGGGGCTCAGCACAACACACCCCTCAAATTAAATTAAGCACACCTGAAATTAATTTGAAACTATTCCGGTAGACACTGCATTAGAACCACCATAAGCAACGACACTGCCACCTCACTCGGAGTCCTCGTCCACGTCCTCGACTTCGTCCTTGTCCCTCTTCCTCTTGGCTGATACTTCTTTGCTTGAACCGCCAGCTTGGGTGTTGCTCTTCATCCAACCCTTGTAGATATTGAAACAAAGGTAGCCATCCATTGCAGCGTACTGGATGTGGTCTATATCTAGTACATTCCACTGCCATGCATGACGATGAAACGTGTATGGAGGTTTCTCCAGTTTACCGTACGAAGGATGAACCATGCCTCCTGCCAGGGTCAGCATTGAAGGCTGACGAGAGGACACCAGCCGATTCTTTTGGAGGTCGAAGGTGTTGCCTACAACGAGGCCTATCCGACGCAGGACTTCTTTGTTGTTACCAAAGTCTACAGTAACAAATTTGACTAGGTTGCTCTCGAGGAAGTCCTTAAAATCCTGGCACTCAACGTCGGCATGGCATATGTGGTAGACCAAGCATAAGTCATGCATGCAAACCTGGATCACGGCGGGCTTCTTCCTCTCTTCGTCCTTTAGATCCTTCTCTCGTCCCACGACTGTGGTTTACTCAACATCTAGCCCATCGACCCACTCATCATCTGAGTCTTCGAACATGCGTCTGAAGCGAGAAAGGCATCCTTTCACCGTCGCGGAAGAACGGGTGTAGATGACATCGAACTCATCGACGGTGATGGTTCTAACCTTATACTCACCGCCGATCGAGGAGATTTGGGAAGCCATGGATTTGGGAGGAGGGTTAGGATTAGTGGAACTGCCGTAATGTGAATGGACGAGACGACTAGGAGCGAACCGACGTAGTATTAAAGGACGTGCGGGGACGAGTAGGAGCGAACTGCCAGCGTGCGAACGGCAGGGTAGTGGCTTTCCATTCTCCCATGATACGGGCTTCCGAGAGCCCTTAGATCGGATATCGAACGGTTGCACGGCGTGCCTATGGGTGAATATCCTATCCTGGAGGGTTATTCTGCAAATTTTCAGCAACTTAGCATGCGGCCGTTTGATCTCAGATCCAAGGCCTGCCAGCAGCCCGTATCATGGTCGCGCCTACCACGACCGTCGCGTCGCTCGCGCGATCACGCCCTTGGAGATTTAACATGGTGCGTTAGGCTATCTGATGTTGGCATGTCATACATAGTCATCACTTAGTCACTCATACTACAACAAGGTTGGCTATAAGTGTATTTTTTACTCCTCTCTATCTCTTTCTTCGTACTCCCTCCGTCCCATAATATAAGAACGTTTTTGACACTAGTGTAGTGCCAAAAACGTTCTTACATTATGGGACACAGGGAGTACTAGTACTTATTGCATTTGCCAAGGAGTGACCTCTTCCAATGAAATGGTGTTGCTAAGTTTGCTTCATTTAATTAGCTATAGACTCAAAATTGTCTTTTCACCTAGGTACACGCGCTTAGCACCGTTTCTTCCTTGGGTCACCAAACTAGTCTCTCTCTTCTTGATTAACTTGCCACATCAGACTTTATGCCTATGTGGCAAGCTTAAGCACCTGTAGGAGCAAGTAAGGTGCCCGTCCGTTGCACGGAAGAGTGAAATGCATTGTTCGGGATGTTGTTTATTTTGACAAAGGATGTGGGGGTCATCTCATGTGTAACAGGTATCGATAGGTTTCTTCGGATATTATTTCATCTATAAAGCTCAGAAACATCTGGGTGAAATAGATAAAAAAGTATCTTTTGCAAACAAAAGCGTTCAACTGTTCAACCTGCATCCAAAACTTGTGAAGAAATAACTCTTATTGTGCTTTGTAGGAAATGGTTCATCATAAGTCTTTCGCCGCCACTGTAGTAAAAATTCATACATGGAAGATTCTAGACTAAACCATAAATGGATACACTTTTATTCATGCGCGATACTCCAATAGAGCAAGATCATGCATGGAAGTCTCCACATGCTTAGACAGCGGATTACATTGAGCGAAGACTAATGATAAACATTTAACTTAGTAATGCATATGTCCACATGAACCACCTTGGAGTCCCCATGCACATTGTTGGGGGTCAAATAATACCATGAGTCTTCCATGTCCACATCGGCGGGAAGGTCCCAGCTCGGAAGAGTCCAAGTCAGCTTGACGTAGCCAATGTCGCCGCCCACGGACATCCGAGGGGTAGTAATAGTGAGCACACACCCGTACATCGGCCTCGTGTCGGTGTCAGCGTTAGTGGCGTCGCCCCTGACGCACACTAAAGAGATGTGGTGGCGGCCTGCGCTGGCCTCGCCGGTGGCCACGATCAAGAGGAAGACGCTGCCGTCCTCCTCCGAGACTAGCAGACGGCACTGATCCTCCAGCGACTCCGGCGCAGTGAACGGGTATCATGTCTCGTACTTGATGTTCTTCGCCAAGGGCCAGTAGTGATCGCCACACGCCTATGTCAGGTGATGCACGATGTCCGCCGGCGAGCCCCAAAATGGCACCGGGCACTCATAGCAGTAGACGAAGGGCTCCTTGGAGGCATCGACCAGGCCATCCATGAAACGGGAGTGGCTGTAGGGGACGTTCCGCCAGTTGAATATATGAGCAAGTTACTACGAGATTTACTACAAAATAAATCATGATGGCTATAACAGAGATTAAACTAATCATGCGGACTAGCATAGTAGATGAACAGATCGAGTCTAGGACACATACTAGAAACATGAATTCTACCATGATTTCGAACAGGAAGGACAGAAACACATATGGTGCAACGGGAGCAGCACCATTGGCGTTGAGGTTGTCGCCCATGTCGTTGAGGAAGAGGTTGCCGAGGTCGGG
The DNA here is from genome assembly GCF_002162155.2 of Triticum dicoccoides. Taxonomy (NCBI): domain Eukaryota; kingdom Viridiplantae; phylum Streptophyta; class Magnoliopsida; order Poales; family Poaceae; genus Triticum; species Triticum dicoccoides. The sequence goes on along the minus strand of NC_041393.1, from coordinate 156,773,966 downwards.
GAAGAAGTCGTCGTCGGTGAAGTCGTGGCTGCTAGCAGTCGCAAGAGTGCACTCCCCAAATGTCAACAGCGCCCGCCGAATGGAGCGCAGGAGGGAGTGGCTGTAGGGGACGTTACGGCCGCCGAATGGAGCGCAGGAGTAGCCCACGAAGCAGTAGACGGTGCTCCTCCCTAGTCTCTATTCTTATCTCTATCTCTACTACTCTTCTTTGTTTTTTATAATATACTAGTTGTAGTTGTCAAATCAAATAGTACTGCACCGTCCACTGCACGGTCGGCTGAACACGCCTCCTCGCCTCCATTAAACCCGCATGCAAACCGAGAAACCTACTCCGGCCCGCGGGAGGAAATTGTCGGTTGCCGCGGGAGGGTTATTCTACAAATTTTCAGCAACTTACCATGCGACCGTTTGATCTCAGATCCAAGGGCTACCAGCACCCCTTATCATGGTCGCACCTACTACGACCGTCGCGTCGCACGCGCGGTCGCGCCCTTGGAGATTTAACATGGTGCGTTAGGCTATCTTATGTTGGCATGTTATACATAGTCGTCACTTAGTCACGCATACTACAACAAGGTTAGCTATAAGGTTAGTCATCACTTAGGAGAAATTTTTACTACTCCCTCCTTTTACTCCTCGTCCCTACTACGTACGTACTTTGGTTAGTACTCTTTCCATTTACTTATACAAGGCCACTATAAAAAAATACAGTTTGCGTCTATACAAGGCCACAAATAGTAATCGAGCCTTTCCAGTTTATGGCTCAATTTCAAAATCTCTCCAACCAAGGTAGACAGTGAGTGGTCGAATTAATTTCGTAGTTTGCACAGTACGCTCGTTTTTCTCAAGAAGTTATGTTTACCGAGGCATTAATTAGAACGAATGCATGAATGACCACTAAATTTCCATGAACTTGTACATGCATTGGTTAGTTTCCTCTTGACACTGCTTGTGTCGGGTGATCTAACGCACCTCGAAATCCAACATGTAATGGTACTACTACTAGTATAGTAGAATTGAGACTTATCAAACGGAAAAACGAATGTTTTTTAGATGAGCCCTATAAACCCTAGTGGGTACGTACTCCGTAAAAATAGATTTTTCCAAAACTAAATCGCTCCCTTTCATGAATTCTGTAGTATACTCCTCCGTTAACGCTCCCTTTCATGAATTCTGTACTTCCTATCACCAACATGTGGGACATATAGCAACCGGGTCAACGTGTCAAGCACCAAATAACAATGCAGAACAGCAGGGGGGACGCAACCCACTCGTACCAGACCAGTAGTAGTAATGAGTAATGAGACGTCAAATCACAATGCCGCACCTTCGCAAACGGACGAAGCAACCATTAGACTAGCCACAATGGTGAGTAACATACACTAGTAACATACACATATCCCTAGACTATGTTACTACCTTCATAGTGGGTAGTAACATAAGTGTGGTAACATGCAAAGCTTCATCTATTAGGTTATAGACTCATATTGCATTGGGACATGTGATGTTACAGTAACTAGCTAAGTTACTATAACTACCTCTCTCGTCATTAACTCATTGCCACATAAGCAAATTTGTTGAGGTGGACTCGATGTTACTGCTGAAGTTACTCCCACTGTGGCTAGTCTTATTTCACACTTCGATTCGACATCATCTCAAACCACGTACTAGTATTGCTTCTGCCTCAAGAGGGACACGCGCATCGCCTTGGTACATCATGACACGTGGGACCGCTTGACAGGCCATGCTCCCCCGCCGATCGCTCGGTAAAATCACCTCATTTTTACTATACTTCCTCCGTTCAGTTTACTACATGGAATGCACGTCGTTCTAGGTTGAGAATTTAACAGGCTATATATATATATATATATATATATATATATATGTGTGTGTGTGTGTGTGTGTGTGTGTGTGTGTGTGTGTGTGTGTGTGATGAACAATACGCTAGCCTTTTAAAAAATGTATACTCTTGTACAGTAGTACTCCACTATCGATGGATTGCGCCATGGAGCAAAAATTGAAATTTTAAAAAAAGGTGGTACATATAGAGAGCGCTCGTCACCAAATATGCATATAGTACTATTAAAAAAGCTAGTACGTGCTTAATTGGGGTGCTAAATTCTATTAAAGAAATACTAGTACTAGTATGTACATACTGAAGAGTTAAAGTAACGAGAAGAAACATAACATAGTTCTGCTGGGGGCTCAGCACAACACACCCCTCAAATTAAACTAAGCTCACCTGAAATTAAACTATGCAACTAATCCGGTAGACACTGCATTAGAAGTTTAGAACCGCCATGAGCAACGACACTGCCACCTTACTCGGAGTCCTTGTCCACGTCCTCGACTTCGTCCTTGTCCCTCTTCCTCTTAGCCGATACTTCTTTGCTTGAACCGCCAACTTGGCTGTTGCTCTTCATCCAACCCTTGTAGATATTGAAACAAAGGTAGCCATCCATTGCAGCATACTGGATGTGGTCTATATCTAGTACATTCCACTGCCATGCATGACGATGAAACGTGTAGGGAGGTTTCTCTAGTTTACCATACGAAGGATGAACCATGGCTCCTGCCAGGGTCAGCATTGAAGGCTGACGAGAGGACACCAGCCGATTCTTTTGGAGGTCGAAGGTGTTGCCTACAACGAGGCCTATCCGATGCAGGACTTCTTTGTCGTTACCAAAGTCTACAGTAACGAATTTGACTAGGTTGCTCTCGAGGAAGTCCTTAAAATCCTGGCACTCAACATGGGCATGGCATATGTGGTAGACCAAGCATAAGTCATGCATGCAAACCTGGATCACGGAGGGCTTCTTCCTCTCTTCGTCCTTTAGATCCTTCTCTCGTCCCACGACTGTGGTGTACTCAACATCTAGCCCAGCGACCCACTCATCATCTGAGTCTTCAAACATGCGTCTGAAGCGAGAAAAACATCCTTTCACCGTCGCGGAGGGACGGGTGTATATGACGTCGAACTCATCGCCGGTGATGGTTCTAACCTTGTACTCACCGCCGATCGGGGAGATTTGGGACGCCATGGATTTGGGAGGAGGGTTAGGATTAGTGGAACTGCCGTAATGTGAATGGACGGGACGACTAGGAGCGAACCGTCGTAGTTTTAAAGGACATGCGGGGACGAGTAGGAGCGAACTGCTAGCGTGCGAACGGCAGGGTAGTGGCTTTCCATTCTCCCATGATACGGGCTTCCGAGAGCCCTTGGATCTGAGATCGAACGGTTGCATGGCATGATTCTAGACCTATGGGTGAATATCCTATCCTGGAGGGTTATTCTGCAAATTTTCAGCAACTTAGCATGCGATTGTTTGATCTCAGATCCAAGGGCTGTCAGCAGCCCATATCATGGTCGCGCCTACCACGGCCGTCAAGTCGCTCACGTGGTCGCGCCCTTGGAGATTTAACATGCGTTAGGCTATCTGATGTTGGCATGTCATACATAGTCATCACTTAGTCACTCATACTACAACAAGGTTGGCTATAAGGTTGGCTATAAGGTTGGCTATAAGTGTATTTTTTTACTCCTCTCTATCTCTTTCTTCATACTCCCTCCGTCCCATAATATAAGAACATTTTTGACCCTAGCTAGTGTAGTGTCAAAATTGTTCTTATATAATGGGACATAGGGAGTACTAGTATTTATTGCATCTGCCAAGGAGTGACCTCTTCCAATAAAATGGTGTTGCTAAGTTTGCTTCATTTAATTAGCTATATACTCAAAATTGTCTTTTCACCTAGGTACACGCGCTTAGCACCATTTCTTCCTTGGGTCACCAAACTAGTCTCTCTCTTCTTGATTAACTTGCCACATCAGACTTTATGCCTATGTGGCAAGCTTAAGCACCTGTAGGAGCAAGTAAGTACAATAGTGCGCTTTACATGGCATTTTTGCATGTGTGGAGGAAAGATAGGCAAGGAAAAAGTGGAGAAGTGGGCTCTCATGCAAGAGCCAGCCTCTACTACATGGTGGGGCATTGGGAGAGGCACCTGTATGGAGGTTCTCAGGAATCGGGAGACTCACGCCGGTCGTAGCGCCACAGTTAAAATGATAATGGCAAGTCAAATCAAGGGCCCCCACCTGTCCAGCAGTTACTGGCTGTCAAATCACACAGCCCTACGTTTGCAGCAGCCTACCCCCTCGTCTTCTCGCGTCTCTGTCGGACCGACTAGGCGGAACTTTCCCGCCGCCTACCGGGCAGGAAAAGCCCCACCCTTGACTTTTAAATAGTATACAGTATACTAGATTTGTGTCCATGGATTGCGCCCGTGCCATGGAGCAAAGCGTCTAGAAAACGGTGTTACACATGTATGGAGTATACAGCACGCCCGTCGCGTTCGCGTCGCACCCCAGACGGTCGGTCGGTCTGGCACGCTGCTCTCTGAATAGAACGCGCGTCATATTGCGTTCGCACACACATGTGGGACGACAATTGAGAACCGACCATAGGCACACTCCCCGGCCCCGCAAGTCGGGTGACTTAATAAGAAGGAGACGAGCGATAGTACTAGAGAAGTGTTGTACTACGTTGGTGCCTGGACGATCCCTGCAAGACACGGAAGATTAGTTCGTCCATGCATGTGACCAGACTCCAGCAGACACGCCTGGATTGGCTATCGTCTACATATCATGCAGGCTGTGTTGTACATGGCTGTAGTTGTGGTGAGAAATCTAAAAAAAGTTTTCTTGTCATCTCGCAAAATTATGTGTCATGTGCTTCGGAGCACTGCGAGGGTTAAACAGCGACAACTGAGTTGGGCTAGTCATTGGGGGCACATGCACGAACAGTGACTACTCGGCTGCCATCTAGGTCAAGCCGGCTATGTTAATTAGGACATCTATCGACGGACCCCTTTTCTACGAGTTTATCTTTAATTTGAGCTTTGTTCCTCGTCTAGTTTGTCTGTCAGGATTCATGTTGTCTCCTTTGGGCAGTGAGGTTATGATTTCTTGTCATGTGGCATTTTTTCGTGGTATATGTTATAATCTGGCGCTTCAGATCAAAATGACGACAACTGCGCCTCCGGGCCATGTGCATGAAGACTTCTCGACAGTCATTGACGAGGTCAAGCCGGCTCCGGTAGACAAAAGAAAACTAAGTACTACTCCACTATATAGGCAGGAGTCTCCGCGCTTGCTTGCTAGTTTTGCTCTCTTCACACTGTCTCGGCCTCTCCAGATCTAAACACGACAGCGGTGGCCACACTCTCTCTCTCTTTCTGCACACCGCCGGTCACAGATCCAGCCGGATCCTCTCCGCTGGGGAAGGTGAGAAGATGCAACGTTCACGCGGTCGTCCTCGGCGACGGCTCTTACCCACTGCTGGGCGCGTCCCGATCAGCCTGCCTTGCCGTTCTCTCCCAAGCACCGTTGGCGAGGGAGGGCCTCCGACCCCTTCTTCCTCGCTGCCGTAGTGTGGGCAGATCCGGCCTCCCGCCGCCCACCTAGCGACATCCCGACGACCATCAGGTATAACTTCCTTCGAAACCGGCCTTGCTCTACTTCCCGAGCTCCTGACGTCGCTGCATTTGTAACTTTTACTATTTCTCAGGGCCCCTCGTAGATAGGATCGATCGGCTGTTCGAAAACCCCCTAATTTTTTTATGTTTAAGAGGTAAAACTAGTTCATGCACTCGAATCTAGTACTACTTGGTTCAAACAAGGAAGAAAGGGGGTGGGGGTGGGGGAGGGTTTCGTACCTAAATCTAGGACTTGGTCAAAAGAGGAAATAATGGGAGCGAAAAGGAGCAGAGACTGGCTATCCAACTGGTCTCTAGGTCTAATAGGGAAATAAAGGGAAACACAGTACAAACTCAATATAAACCCGATATATTGGTTGAAAAAGGAAAGAAAGTGGGGACTGGGGGACAAGTCAACAGAGTAAGTCCAGCACTAGATTTGCTAGCCTCACACAGTATAAGGTGGCTATACCGAACAAAAATGGGACCAACCCAGATATCCTGTTCTGATGTTTGTTGCCCCGAGCCACTCTTATGTAATGCCACTGGTAAAATGTAGCAGTCGCACTGTTAAAAGTAAGGACACATTAAACCAATGTTCTTTTCAATGTAATGCCTCCAGTAATATGAATCAATGGCACTTCTTTACATGTCCTTCTAAAATTACCCATTAAGATAAGTTGGTTCTTTTCGTTAGAAATGCAACTGTCCTGGTCCACCTACTCTCCCGTGCCCAAAGTAATGTCGTATTTAACGGTTATCATAGTTAATCCTAATGCCCACACTAATATCTAGCAATCCCATTGCTTTAGAAATTGCTACTGTCCTTGTAGGATTGCCATTCAGATAAGGAACATGCTTCTTTTCATTTGATGCATGTTTCATCACTTGTTAGTCACCCTCCTTTCCACCTTTTTTGTGCAAACAGAGATATACATTTCACGCTCGATCTTAGTTGAACTGCACAAATGATATCCAAATTATAGTTGAGCATTCCAGGAGCTTCACAACCAACCTTGATGTTGCTCAATTTTATTGCAACTAATGAAGAAGAAGCTCTGTGGGTTTCGTTTTCTGATGGAAATGGAACCGGGGCTGGAGCCCTTTTCTTAATTTTTTTTGAAGAAGAAGCTGCTAGCTCATAGGACATTGCTTCACTTTAGGTGAACTGCACCAAAAGGTCCCATGAATTGAATCATCCATGTTGGTGACTGAAAGAGCCAGCTTCAGCATCCCAGTCTAAGCACCCCCGACCTCCATCCTTGCGACGCACGGTACACCTCATTTGCCACCTACTCGACCCTAGTGTCACTGATAAAATGAAGTAATAACACAGTTAAAATAGAGCGAGTGTCATCTCTATCATTTCATTTCCAATGTAGATAAAGAAAGTGCTTCTCTTTGTTAAAGTATGTTTCATCAACTAGTCCCATTGTTAATGTTTAAGCATTTCTGCAAACTGGGGTGCTTAATTTTAGTTGATATGTACAAAAATAGAGATTTGAATGTCTCAAGGCACCTCCTTGTACTACTGCCATACACTGATGTTCATCACTAGCAGAAGGTGTATCTAGGAGACTAGGGACGATGTCCAGTATGAGGTGTACCGTATGAGGCATCGCAGGGCCCATCTCGCCCTCGCAGCATGGCATACTATGATACTATCGCAATATTTTCTTCTATTTATTTTGTATGTTTCATCAACTAGTGCCACTATAATGTAATCGCGCTTTTTCATTATCTGTGCAAACAGGGTTATTCAGCTGCATTTTGGTGGAACTGCACAAATGTACGTATGGAACCGGCATATATGCAGAGTGCGAGGTGTGCCAAGTAAAAATTACCAACACCAACCATGCTGCATGCACGCACCAGTGGGATGTGTGGCGCTCTCTGTGGACGGATCTTTCTCGGCAGCAAATCCTCTAACCAAATACTAGTAGCTTATATTGGCAGTTTTCTAGGGAGTACTCTTTTCTGAAAGCAGCACCAATCTATTTTTCTTTATTTGTAAATTATGTCACAACTTTGACCCAAAGGTCCAGAGCTATTTTAGGGTGATTGGAGTAGTACTCGGAGACTGATTGTAAGCATGATTTTCATTAGCTGTCACACTGATTGTAAGCATGAGTAGGTGGAAGATTAGGTTAGTGCAAAGCTTACCTTAAACCCTACCGCCGCCGTTGAAATGAGGCGAGCGTTGAGGGAACCGTGGAGAACGGCGGGGAAGCGACATCGCGCCATACGGCCTCCTCTTGCGGTGGGAGAACGAATACTCCTGTGGCTCCGGCTGGCTCTGCACCCTCACGAACGGCACACCATACTCAATCGATTTGTTATCCTCTGGGTGCTCGACCTTCAACCTGTACGCCCACCACCTCCGCCTGACTGTCACCCCGAGCAAATCTGTCTGCTCCATCGCCCATAGGAGATACTCGATGAACTCGGAGGACTGCGGCATGACTGTCGCCGAGGAGTACATGTACATCGCTGCCCTTATCACCGCCGTCTCGCTCTTTCGCATACATTGCCACATGGATCGCACCGTCCTCAAAATCTCCCACTCATTGTCAAACCAACTAAGGATCTCCTTCAACCTGGCTAACTTTGCCTAGTCGCCGCCGGTGATCTTCCTGATTTGCTGCTGCATCCTCTCCATAGATGTCATTCTGAGTGGTGCGGTGCTAGCTTTGGAAGATGGGAGGAGAGAAGGTGGTCTTGCAATAGAGAAGAGGGAGATGAGAGGAGGTGGTTTTGGAATGGAGATGATGGAGAGGAGAGGAGGTGGTTTTGCAATGGAGAGAAGATCAGAAGAGGGAGAGGCAAGACGGTGGTTTTGGAATGGAGATGATGGAGAGGAGAGGAGGTGGTTTTGGAATGGAGATGATGGAGAGGAGAGGGGGTGGTTTTGCAATGGAGAAGATCAGAAGAGGGAGAGGCGAGACGGTGGTTTTGGAATGGAGATGATGGAGAGGAGAGGAGGTGGTTTTGCAATGGAGAAGAGGGAGAGGAGCGTGCGGTAGGGATTTAGAATTGGGCGAGAGGGCCGGCGCGCTGTGACTCGATCAAAATCAAAATCAATTTACCCTTCAATTAAGAAAGCGACCCCACATTAACTAGTCTCCCTTTTATTTTGGGTCATAATTGACCATGATTTTCGCACATAAAATATATGTTATACGTTGCAAAAATAATATAATTTGAAAGTACATTCAGATACGAACCAAACGATACAATTTTTGGTGACATGCATTCACATTTTGCTTGTCACATACAGTACGTGGTCAAAATTTGACCCAAAATACGCAAAACAAGAAAAAAATACTTCCAAGACCAGCGCCGCTCTTCCGCTCTTCTCCTCTTAAACCACCGCCGCTCCTCTCCTATTCGAATCTAAATCTAGCGCCGCTCCTCTCCTCTTCCATTTCAAAACCACCGCCCCTCCTCTCCTGTTCCAGTCCAAAACCAGCATTGCTCCTCTCCCGTTCTAATCCAAAACCAGCGTCGCTCCTCTCCTCTTCCATTCAAAAACCACCGCCGGCGAGTGAAGGTGCTGTGGAGAAGTAGATCGATGGAGGAGTACAACCGATACGTGAGTATCGCAGATGGCAACCCTGTGAAGCTAGCTAGGATGTTGGCGATGCAGTCTTGGTTTGACAACAAGGACCAATTAGCGGCGACGGCGACATCCATGGCCAAATATCTGCAACAGAGTGAAAAGGCAGTGATACTCCCAGAGGGAGTCGCGCTGGAGTACATAGAGTTGCTCCTCTAGGCCATGGAGCAAACAGATTCACCGAATCCAATCGTGAGGGAGCGGTGGTGGGAGTATCGATCCCAGATGGAGCATCCACCAGAGATTGAAGGATCGAGCATCTACTGGGTGCCGTTTGTGAGGGTGTCCTGCCAGAGCGAGCCGGTGGAGTCTTCGTCGACCGAACCCAACTGCAAGAGGAGAAAAGCAGTTGGCCCGATGACGCTTCCCCGCCATCGTCTCCCTCGCCGTTCACATCGTCTCACGGGGCGGCTGTCTGCCACCGAGGAATAGGAGGGGGCTGCCCCCCCCAGCCCAATAGTCGGGCAGGATGTGAATTGTCAGGAGGAGCTTAGGGTCGACAGTATTTGCAGCTTGTGAATTGTGTTTTGTGTTGTGTATTTTGAGAGTACTTTCAGATATGAATGTCTTTTGAATTTCAGATTTGCAGTATTGAGCATATGAAGAATTTTATGAATTCTAGAGATCTATTTTTAGCACTTCAAAAAATGTAGTTTCATAGGAGTATAAAAGTGCAGACGAGAAGAAACTGCAAGTTTCTATTTCAGATAAGAAACTGCAAGTTCAGTTTCAGATAAGAAACTGCAACTTTCAGAGGCAGATCATTTATATTAACACGGCCTTTTCAAACAGGGTTAACATCATGTTGGAAGTTTTATTTATGGTCAAAAATGGAACTACCAGCCAGTTAACATCAGGCTGATCAACATTCATGCATAGCACATCTTCATATGATGCACAGTCAAAATGCCCACACAATGTCGAGTGTGCGAAACACAGAGAAAACGAGGGACGAAGTTTTGGCAAGTGTTGGACGTGGTTTTGGGCTGCCCCGTCTAGGCTTTCATTTTTAACATGCGCAGCCCACGACCTCGGATGGGAGGGCCCATTTGTATTTTCTTAGGGCCGTCATGTATCGACCGGCCTATGGACCTCCCATCCGAGGTTTTATTTTTGGCAGCCCAATTTATGTATTTTTTTGAAGAAAATGCAGAGGTCTGTTCTATTTTTCTATATAAGAATAGGAACGCCAGGTACAACTTATGTTTCCCTTCTAACTATATTATATATATTTAAATTATTTTATATGTTATTATATATTATTTTTATTGTCATCATATATTTAACAGATACTTACATATGTAAGAAAACAATATCCCACATCTTATTAACTTATAAAAATAATTTCTTAACAAATAAAATCCTGGATTGTTTTGGCACGAAAATCCTAGTGATTGTGTACAAAAGCTTGGTAAGATTTAAGGACGAATGTAATAATATCACTTATTATTTAAATATATTTATAACAAAATGCTTAGCCCTTTTTTATTTTTTGATAACATTGTTGGCCCAACCCAACATTATAATTAGAATCAGCCCAGCAAAATCGTTTATCTAGATAAAGTGCAAATGGCCTGTAATTTTTAGGAAATAAAATAAATGGGCCGCATGGACGCTACATTAATTGTTCACCCAGCCCAGCTAATGGCTGTAATTCAAAAAAGATCAAATTGACTGAAATTCTACCGCGCAAAAAAAGACTATAAATTCTGAAAAATGGGGTTGAATACGTGCCACATTTTTGGAGGCTGAAATGTGGGCAATAGGTCGAAGCCAACGCAAGTCATTGTCAATTTAGTCAACAAATGATTCTGACATGTTAGCCGTTGGATTTACATCCAATGACCGGCATCCATCTTCAATCTCTCGTCTTCTTCCTCCAGCGCCGCCGGGACCACCTCCCGCCTCCTGCTGCTAGCAGCTCTGCTTAGCACACTTCGCTATGAACCGCTACTCCACCGTTGGCTAGGTCATCCCTCCACCCCTCCACACCTCCTGTTCTTCTCCACCGACTGCCGAACCACACCGCACTAGAACCAGTTACCCCTCATACACCTCTCCGTCTGTGAATCTACTCCCGCGTCTTCCCATCTCCGGCTCGTTGCTGTCCGGGGCCTCGCTGTCGTCCACCACCTTGGATGCGCTCGGCGCGGCGTGGTCAACGTGGTCAATGAACGACACCATCGGAAGTAGACTGTGCATGGAGGGGCTGACAGCTGGGTCCACGGCCACAAGGAAATACCTCCTTATTACGCGCAAAATAATGATTCCTCCACCTGACATCTGGGACCCACCGGAAGGGCCTCTGTATTTCACGAAAAAAACGTGCCCCTGTTGACTTGTCAGACCCACCAGCTATCTTCACACGCAAGGAAGTGCCTCCTTATTACGCACAAAATAAATGAATACTCCCCCTGCCAGCTAGAACCCAGCATACTGGGAGGCTGACTTGTGGGCCTACCAAGTTGGCGGGGACGGAAGGCTTTGTCAACTTAGTCAATATGAACGATTCTAGCTCCTGTTACCGTACAATGTTCATCCAACAGTTGTAGTGCTTCTTCAACCTCTGGTCTTCTTGCTCCAGCCGCCCAAACCAGCGCCGGTCGTGCCGCGTGCTCCTGCCTTCCGTGGGCGGCTGTGATGCCGCGGAGGCCTCACCGCCCCTACTACTCCCACCGCTGGCCAGACCATCCCTCTACTCACCCACACTCCCTATTATTCTGCGACGACAGCAGCCTCACACCGCAGCCGAACTGGTGAACCCTCGTACTCCTCTTCGTGTGGGCATCCACTGCTGCGTCTTCCCCGGCTCCGAGTCGTCCCTTCCTAGGCCTCGCCGTCGTCCACTGCCGTGGTGCTCTCGGCGCGGCGTGGTCAACGTGGTCAAGGAACGACTTCCATCGGACGTGGACTATACGTGGAGAGGCTGACAGTTGGGTCCACAGCCGCAGCAAGGAAGTGCCTCCTTATTACGCGAAACATAATGATTCCTCCACCTGACAGCGGGGACCCACCGGACGGGCCACCGTATTTCGCGAAAAAAAGTTTCCCCCTGACTGCTGGGACCCACCAGCTACATCTTCGCACGCAAGGAAGTGCGTCCGGGCAAAAAAAAACGATTCGCCCCCCTGACTACTGGGACCCACCAGCTACAACTTCACACGCAAGGAAGTGCGTCCAGGCAAAAAAAACAATTTACCTCCCTGACTGCTGGGACCAACCAGCTACATCTTCGCACGCAAAGGAAGTGCGTCCGGGCAAAAAAAACGATATGCCCCTCTGACTGCTGGGACCCACCAGCTACATTTTCGCACGCAAGGAACTGCCTGACAGTCGGGACCCACCTGGTCGAAGCGTACGTAGCGTTGTCATTCTGGTCGCGAACGTGTACGTACATATATACTGGTCGATGTAGAGGCGCGCACGTGTCGTAGTAGAGGCGCGTATGTGTCGTAGTAGAGGCGCGCACGTAGCATGTACATGTACGTACAGCAGCCAGGGTGCAAGAAAGAAAATACGGCCACGTACGTACATACGGGCGGGGTCTCAAATGCCTACTCGTGCATACGTACATGGCTGGGTCGGAACGGAGAAATAGAGTCGTCGTCGTGTTCATGGGGAGGCAACGGAATGCGTCGAGTTCATCGGGAGGCAACGGAATGCGTGGGAGTCAACCGGCTTGGACGGAACAGGCGATGGAAACGAGGCCTGGCGTACCGCAGAACGGAGGAAACGGCCTTGTGTTCGACCGACCATGTTCGGAACGGGGTCCTGTTGATCGGGAGGGGTGTGGCGTACCGCAAAATGGAGGAAACGGACCTCCTACGGTCGAAAGGGGGTCCTGTTGATCGGGAGGGGTGTGGCGTACCGCAAAATGGACGAAATGGACCTCCTACGGTCGAAACGGGGGTCCTATTGATCAGGAGGGGTGTGGCGTACCGC
>NC_041393.1:156751858-156760647 GCF_002162155.2 Triticum dicoccoides | reverse complement strand
CAGCCCTCCACACCACGGGGTCCTGTTCATCTAGAGGCAATGCCACCGCTCACTGTTCATCCACCCCCCCCACAACGCTCACTGTTCATCCAATCGACCGGCTTCAGTTAGCAGCAGTACCGAAGGAATCACTCCATCGGGTTTAGTTAACAGCCATCGATCGATCGCTCGGGTTCAGTAACGCGTAGCCAGCAGTGCAATCGCTCGGGTCCAGTTAGAGCCCAACGCCTCGCTCGGGTTCAATTAGAGCCAACGCCTCACACGTGTACGAGAGAAATGCGCATCGCTCGACCCCCGACCTCCCACCGTAACCTACAACTCCTCGAAATTTTCCTCCCCCTTGCTTCTACCCTGGTTTTTTCCATCATGGATGACCCAAAGAATGTCATGCAGCTGTGTCTCCAGCCCGCCCAGGACGAAAAGCCCATTTTCTGTCATGATTTTTTGTCATAGAAGTAGGAGCCCACCACATCTATGATGATACCGGGTTTTGTCACAATTATCGTCATAGAAGTGTCATATGTATGACACAAAAAAAATTCGTTCGGCCCAAAGTGTCACGGATGTGTCTTTTTTTGTAGTGTTAGTTGGTACTGGAGGACTGTTCATTCCTCTCAAGAAACTGATGGTGAACCACAGCACTATAATCTAGGTAGGTAGGTGGCAACTCCATATCATTTCCATGTATGGGTACACCAAGATAATTAGCTACACGATTTAAATAAATTCCACCAAACAAATCTCCATTTGTACCATAAAGATGCAACCTCCGTGCAGCAATGACCCCCAATTTATATTGTTTATCACCTAATACCACACTCTTGAGGACAATAAGATCTGGAACGCACATGTGACAAACCTCATCTTTACCATTAATGCATTACCTATAAAGAGAGCAAAATAATGTATGGAAGGGAAATGAATGCTCCCTATGGTAGTTTGTGCGATATCTCTAGTTTCTCCCACAGTGATACTAGCAAGAAAATCTTTATATTCAGATTTGCAAGGTTCACTAACATTGCCCCACTGCAGGATTTTGCAAGCAGTACTAAAATCTTCTAGGTCCATAGTATATGATTTATCATAGAGATCAAATAAAATAGTGTGAGTATTGCACGTGGATGAAAATTTAAACCTCCTCACAAAGGAATCACTGAGGTAGTAGTACTGTCGGCACTTATCTGACACGAAGTCCTCAAGCTCAGCATTACGTACGTACGGGTCAAATTCGTCCTTGAAGCCTCCTTGGATCATAAATCCTTTTGACGGTCATGCATTAAAACTACTTTGGACCATATAATTTTGACTTGCAAGCTCAAGAACAGGGTCACCTTAGCAGAAAAAATTTGCAATAAATAAAGCACTAGAACAAAAACTAATTGGACCATTGGAGGAGTCACATACCGAAGAACAATCCCCCAAAGCAGTTTTATGAATGGAGCTTTGAGCAAGGAGATAAAAAATGGCAGCAAGATGAGCTAAACACGGGTTTGAGCTATGGGAGGATTTTCTTTTGGAGGAAGACGAAGTGAGTGGGTGCTGGAATAAGTGGAGGGGGGCCACGTGGGGCCCACGCGGCAGGGGGCGCGCCCCAGGGGGTGGGCGCGCCCTATGCCCTCGTGGCCAAATGGTGGGTCCCCCTGGTGTGTTCTCAGTGCCAGAAATTCTTAAATATTCTACAAAAAATCATACCTCATTTTCAGGACATTTGGAGAACTTTTATTTTTGGGGTATTTTTTATTGCATGGATAACTCAAAAAACAGACAAAAAAACTATTTTTGCTTTATTTCATCTACATAACAGAAAGTAAAAGGAGGGTATGTGCTTTCTAACTTCATCCATCTCATGCTCATCAAAAGGAATCCACTAACAAGGTTGATCAAGTCTTGTTAACAAACTTCTTCCGAATAACACGAAACCGGAGAATTTTTCAATAACACTAGGTTACCTCAATGGGGATATGCATGTCCCCAACAATAAGAATATCATATTTCTTCTTGACAGTAGAAGAGGGAATTCAAAACCTCTAATAGTAATCGTTGAAAATTTTCCAATAGAGTTGATACTATGAACTTGAGGTTGTTTCCTTGGAAAGTGTACCATATGCTACCATTAACATGAAAAGTGACATTTCCTTTGTTGCAATCAATAACAACACCTACAGTATTCAAAAAGGGTCTACCAAGGATAATCGACATACTGTCGTCCTCGGGAATATCAAGAATAACAAAGTTCGTTAAAATAGTAATGGTTGCAACCACAAAAGGCACATCCTCACAAATACTGACAGGTATAGCAGTTGATTTATCGGCCATTTGTAAAGAGATTTCAGTAGGTGTCAACTTATTCAAATCAAGTCTACCATATAAAGAGAGAGGCATAATACTAACACCGGCTCCAAGATCACATAAAGCAGTTTTAACATAGTTTCTTTTAATGGAGCATGGTATAGTTGGTACTCCTGGATCTCCTAGTTTCTTTGGTATTCCATCCTTAAAAGTATAATTGGCAAGCATGGTGGAAATTTCAGCTTCGGGTATCTTTCTTTTATTTGTAACAATATCTTTCATATACTTAGCATAATGATTCATTTTAAGCATATCAGTCAAATGCATACGCAAAAAGATGGGTCTAATCATTTCAGCAAAGCGCTCAAAATCCTCATCATCCTTTTTCTTTGATGGTTTAGGAGGAAAAGGCATGGGTTTCTGAACCCATGGTTCTCTTTCTTTCCCGTGCTTCCTAGCAACGAAGTCTCTCTAATCATAACGTTGATTCTTTGATTAATGGTTATCAAGATCAATAGCACGTTCAATCTCTACATCATTATTATTACTAGGTTGAGCATCAACATGAACATCATCATTAATATTATCACTAGGTTCATGTTCATTACCAGATTGTGTTTCAGCATCAGAAATAGAAATATCATTGGGATTCTTAGGTGTGTCTATAACAGGTTCATTAGAAGCATGCAAAGTCCTATCATTTTTCTTTTTCTTTTTCTTAGAAGGA
The DNA here is from genome assembly GCF_002162155.2 of Triticum dicoccoides. Classification (NCBI taxonomy): domain Eukaryota; kingdom Viridiplantae; phylum Streptophyta; class Magnoliopsida; order Poales; family Poaceae; genus Triticum; species Triticum dicoccoides. Next base: position 156,757,631 of record NC_041393.1, on the reverse strand, counting down.
CTAGGTGCATCAACATTAGTTCCCTGAGAATCTTGCTCAACTCTCTTAGGATGGCCCTCAGGATACAAATGTTCCTGTGTCATTATACCACCTCTAGTTATAACTCTAACAACATTATCATTATTCTTATTATTCAATTCATTAAGAAAATCATCTTGTGACTTAAGTACTTGTTCTACTTGATTTGTAACCATAGAAGCATGTTCGCTAATAAGCTTAAGGTCACCTTTAACTCTAGACATATAATCACTCAAGTGTTCAATCATATAAGCATTACGTTTCAATTGTCTACCAACATAAGCATTGAAATTTTCTTGTTTAACAATAAAATCATCGAAGTCATCCAAGCATTGGCTAACAGACTTATAACGAGGGATATCACCCTCGTCAAATGTATAGAGAGAATTTCCCTTTACTACCTGTGTCGGGTTATCAAGACCATGTATTTCTTCAATAGGTGGTAAATTCCTAACATCTTCAGCTTTAATACCTTTTTCTTTCATAGATTTCTTTGCCTCTTGCATATCTTCAGGACTGACAAATAGAATACCCCTTTTCTTTGGAGTTGACTTAGGAGTTGGTTTAGGAAGTGTCCAATCATTATCATTGCTCAATATATTATTTAATAGCAACTCAGCTTGCTCAACAATTCTTTCCTTGAAAACACAACCATTACAACTATCCAGGTGGTCTCTAGAAGCATCGGTTAGTCCATTATAAAAGATATCAAGTATTTAATTTTTCTTGAGAGGGTGATCAGGCAAAGCATTAAGCTTGTGGGAGACTCTCTTCTTCGATTTGCACAAAATTATATATTTCCCTTAAGGCCTCTTGTTTCTTGTGAGCGGGAAATATTTTGCAGAGAAGTAATAAATCATAACCTGGGGACTACGCACACAACCCGGAGCAAGAGAATTAAACCATACTTTAGCATCACCCTTTAATGAGATAGGAAACAATTTAAGAATATAACAATAGCATTTTTTTCCTCATGAGTAAATAGGGTGGCTATATCATTCAGTTTAGTAAGATGTGCCACAACAGTTTCAGATTCATAGCCATAGAAAGGCTCAGATTCAACCAAAGTAATTAACTCAGGATCGACAGAGAATTCATAATCCTTATCAGAAACACAGATAGGTGAAGTAGCAAAAGCAGGGTTAGATTGCATTCTAGCATTAATAGACTTTTCTTTCAGCTTAGCTAACAGTTTCTTAAGATCATATCTATCATTGCAAGCAAGAAGTTCTCTAGCAGTTTCTTCATCCATAACATAACCCTTAGGTACACCAGGCAATTCATATCTAGGGGGAGAATCTTCATCATCACTTTCATTAATATCATCAGTTTTAGTAATTTCATTCTCTCTAACCCTAGCAAGTTGTTCATCAAGAAATTCACCTAATGGCACAGTATTATCAAGCAGAGAAGTAGTTTCATCATAAGCATCATGCATAGCAGAAGTGGCATCATCAATAACATGCGACATATCGGAATCAATAGCAGGTGCAGGTGTAGGTGTCGCAAATTTACTCATAATAGAAGGTGAATCAAGTGCAGAGCTAGATGGCAGTTCCTTAACTCCCCTCGTAGTTGAGGGGAAAATCTTGGTTCTTTCAGCTTTCAAATTCCTCATAGTGATCAACAGATATAAATCACAAGTGACACAAAGAATAGAGCTATGCTCCCTGGAAACGGCGCCAGAAAATAGTCTTGATAACCCACAAGTATAGGGGATTGCAATAGTTTTCGAGGGTAGAGTATTCAAGCCAAATTTATTGATTCGACACAAGGGGAGCCAAAGAATATTCTCAAGTATTAGCAGCTGAGTTGTCAATTCAACCACACCTGAAAGTCTTAATATCTGCAGCAAAGTAATTAGTAGCAAAGTAGTACGGAAGTAATGGTAACGGTGGCAAAAGTAACAGTAGCAATTTTGTAATAATTGTAACAGTGGCAACGGAAAAGTAACTAAGCAAAGATCAATATGTGAAAATCTCATAGGCAATGGATAAGTGATGGATAATTATGTCGGATGCGGTTCCTCATGCAACTGTTATAACATAGGGTGGCACAGAACTAGCTCCAGTTCACCAATGTAATGTAGGCATGTATTTCGAATATAGTCATACGTGCTTATGGAAAAGAACTTGCATGACATCTTTTGTCCTACCCTCCCGTGGCAGCGGGGTCCTATTGGAAACTAAGGGATTTTAAGGCCTCCTTTTAATAGAGTACCGGACCAAAGCATTAGCACTTAGGGTGTGTTTGGTTCCTGTCATGAAGTGGAACGGAGTGGGTCGGGCCTGCACCGGAGCCTGTTCCTGCGTTTGGTTTGTAGGTGGAATGGGAACCAAGTCATTCCCACCAGGCGAATATTCGCCCAATATTCGGAACAAGCTGAGACCTCCAAATCAGAGGAATCACGCGGAATCGATCGTCGCTCTTCGTCTTTCCTCTCCCTGCCCCGAAAGCCCATCGCATCGCTAACTCCCCTGATCTGCGCCGCCGCTAATCCTCTCCCTTGATCCGCGCCGCTGGCTGCTCCTCTTCCTCGATCCGCGCCGCTGGCTGCTCCCGTACCTCGTCTCCTCCTCTCTGGACTGCGGTGATGGACAAGGCGCGGCAGAGCAGCTGTCTTGAAATTGGATGGCTGGCGAGAGGCTACTCCAGCGGCGGCAGGGACCAAGCCTCCGGGGGGCGCGACAGCGATCTGATCTAGGGGTCGGCGGTGGTCTGACCTCCTGGTGAGAGGGTGATGATTTTGTAGGGTGCGGCTGTGGCTGGACCTACCCGGGGCGGTGATAGACAGAGATAAATGTGAAGGAGCAGGGAAGAGCAGAGGCGATCGAGGAGCAGGGAAGAACACTGATCGATTTTTGTAGCTCAGCGGCAATTGGTGTGTGTTGGTCGGCGAGGACCAGCCGGATCGCCAATGGCATTGTGGAGCTTCACCGTAGCATTATCATGTGGATATCTTTTTCCTTCTATCTTTCCTATATTTTTATTCTTGTTCGGAGTGTCAATGTATGATCTTGTACATATTTTTTTGGTGCAAGAGGAGATAGTTGTTGATATCTTTGATGTCATATGTTCAAATATTAATTTACAAGGGGTGAGAAAAACCAAATCCATTCCATTTTATTTCTCCAACCAAACATCGAGATGTCACCATTCCCTTCCACACATTGTCCTTAACCAAACACGCGAACGGAACCAACCCATTCTAATGGAATGGAACCATGACATTCCATTCCACTTCGTTCCTCAACCAAACACACCCTTAGTGAATACATGAACTCCTCAAACTACGGTCATCACCGGGAGTGGACCCGATTATTGTCATTTCAGGGTTGCCGGATCAAAACACATAGTAGGTGACTATTGGCTTGCAAGATAGTATCAAGAACTCACATATATTCATGAAAACATAATAGGTTCATATCTGAAATCATGGCACTCGGGCCCTAGTGACAAGCATTAAGCATGGCAAAGTCATAGCAACATCAATCTTAGAACATAATGGATACTAGGGATCAAACCCTAACAAAACTAACTTGATTACATGGTAAATCTCATCCACCCCATCACTGTCCAACAAGCCTATGATGGGATTACTCACGCACAGTGGCGAGCATCATGTAATTGGTGATGGAGGATGGTTGATAATGACGATAGCGATAGATTCCCCTCTTCGGAGCCCCGAATGGACTCTAGATCAGCCCTCCCGGGGAAGATTAGGGCTTGGCAGCGGCTCCATATCGTAAAACGCGATGAATCCTTCTCCCTGATTTTTTTCTCCCCGAAAGTGAATATATGGAGTTGGGGTTGAGGTCAGTGGAGTCCGAGGGGGCCCACGAGGCAGGGGGCACGCCCCAGGGGGCACCCTGCACCCTCGTGGATAGGGTGTGGGCCCCCTGACGTTGATTCTTTCACCAATATTTTTTAATTACAAAACATGTCTCCATGGATTTCCAGGTCATTCCGAGAACTTTTATTTCTGCACAAAAATAACACCATGGCAATTCTGCTGAAAACAGCGTCAGTCCGGGTTAGTTCCATTCAAATCATGCAAGTTAGAGTCCAAAACAAGGGCAAAAGTGTTTGGAAAAGTAGATACGTTGGAGACATATCACGGTGTCTGAATACCATCTTCCTATATATCAATCTTTACCTCTCGACCATTTTGAGACTCCTCGTCACACTACAAAAAAAAGACAGATCCATGACATTTTGGGCCGAATTTTTTTCATGTCATGCTTATGACACTTCTATGATGATAATTGTGACAAAACCCGTTATCATCATAGATGTGGTGGGCTCCTACTTCTATGACAAAAAATCATGATAGAAAATGGGCTTTTCGTCCTGGGCGGGCCAGAGACGCAACTGCATGATATTCTTTGGGTCATGCATGACGGAAAAAACCGTGGTAAAAGCGAGGGCGAGGAAAATATCAGGGAGTTCCTGGTTACGATGGGTGGTCGGGGGCCGAATGATGCGCGTTTCTCTCATACACGTACACGCGTGGGTGCGAGGCGTTAGGCTCTAACTGAACCCGAGCGAGGTGTCACCTAACTGAACCCAAGCGATTGCACAGCAGGCTACGCGTTACTGAACCCAAGCGATCGGTCGATGGCTGTTAACTAAACCCGATTAAGCGATTCCTTCACTACTACTGCTAATGGAAGTCGATCGATGCTACCTCTGGATGAATAGTGAGCCTTGTTGGGGGGGAGGGAGGGTTTGATGAATAGTTCTCGGTGGGGGGTTAGATGAACAGGACCCCATGGTGTTGCCACTGGATGAACAGGACCCCGATCGATCGAGACCGTTGGGGGGTGGATGAACAGGCCCCCGTGGAGGGCTGGATGAACAGGACCCGTGGAGGGTTGGTTGATCAGTAGCCGGTGGAGGCCTGGATGAACAGTAGCCCGTGGAGGGGTGGTTGAATAGGACCCCATGGAGAGGGCTGGTTGAACAGTAGCCGATGGAGGAGTGCACGGTGGAGGCTGGATGAACAGGAGCCCGTGGATGAATAGTCGCAGGTGGAGGCTAGAGGAGGTCGACAGTGGATGAACAATAGCCCATGGAGGCTGGAGGAGGTCGACGGTGGAGATGAACAGTATCCTGTGGAGTCCCATTGTGCGGTATGCCACACCCCTCCTGATGAACAGGACCCTCGTTTCGACCGTAGTGCTCCAACACAAGTCTGTTTCCTCTGTTTTGCGGTACGCCACACCCCTCCCGATCAACAGGACCCCGTTTCGGCCGTAGGAGGTAAAACAGAAGTTCGTTTCCTCCGTTTTGCGGTACACCAGACCCCTCCCGATGAATAGGATGTCGTTTCGACCATAGCCGGTCGAACACAAGGCAGTTTCCTCTGTTCTGCGGTATGCCAGGCCTTGTTTGCATTGGCTGTTCCGTCCAACCTGGTTGGCTCCCGATGAGCATGACGTATTCTGACCCAGTCGGTTGCCTCCTGATGAACATGACATTGTTTCTCTGTTTCGACCCAGCTGGTTCGCTGCCCGATGAACAAGCTGCCGTTTGCTGCCGTTCGTTGCCTCTCCATGTACACAAGCCCTATCCGTCCGTATATATATGGGCGGGACTATTTAGGAACCCCTCTCTAGAGTTCCTAAATAAGCTTATTTAGGAACCCCCCACCCCCAATCTCCTAACTTACTAAACATAGTTCCACCACCACCCACCGCACAACCACCACCACCACCCACCCCGCCGGTGCGCCACCACCACCGCCTACCCCGCC
>NC_041393.1:156741270-156751254 GCF_002162155.2 Triticum dicoccoides | reverse complement strand
ACCACCACCACCTACCCCGCCAGCCCGCCACCACCACCACCTATCCCTGCCGGCGTGCCACCACCGCCACCTACCCCGTCGGCGCGCCGCCACCACCACCACATATCCCCGCCGGCATGCCACCACCACCACCTACACCGTCGGCGCGCCACCACCACCACCGACCCCGCTGCATGCAACCATCTCCAACCTCGGCACCACCAGTTGCCCCCACGTCTGGATCTCGGCGAGAGCGCCATCCTTGTTCAGGCACCTCCCGAATGCAGGCCTCGCCCTCCCACCGCTACCCCCAAATCCCGGCGAGCCCCCATCCTTGGCCTAGTGAATCTCTCATGATGGGGCTTGATTAGAGTGCTCCGACGACCGCCGCATCCATCTCGATCGATCGGCCGCCAGATCCGTCGTCACTGTCGACCACATGTGTTGCCGCACCACTTCCTGTCACCTTGTGTGGCATCTAGGTGACGTGCTATTCCCCCGCCCCCCGTCTTCTCATGAATCCAGCAGAAACTCATGGTAGTTAACTCAATGCGGACATGCGGTTGGTTCCAACAATGTTTGGGTTGGAATCGAGCAGTTTGCTATTGGTGCAACTATAGTTAGCTCGCCCCTAAAGAAACAGAAAAATAGTGGAGTTTGGTTTTGGTCTTGGAGTTTACTAGCTTCTGTAGTCATCTGTACTAACAGAAACGAGTTAGCATTTGGAAAATGATGGTCCAGTTAACTTTAGAAAAAGCCAGGAACTTTTATTTGAATTTCTTCAGTCCATTTTTTGTGTGTGGTCAGTTAACCTTAAAAATTATGCGCTGAGATGGAGTAATTTTTTGTTTCTTCTTATCCTCCAATGCTGACCACTACAGCTGGCAATTTTTTGAGGGTTCTCCGCAGTTAGCAGTTAGCTTAAACTGAACGAATAGTTAATTGAGCCGACCAATGCAGTTAGCTTAAACTGAAAAAAACAGTGTGTTACTTATCTATTCGGATATCTGTATAGCCATTGAAGTGTGTGGACGGCGATGATGTGTGGCAGCAAGGGGCAACACGAGTCCAGGCTCTGTGCATCCTCTTCCCGTGTTGTTTGATCTCATTTTCACTGCCGAGGATGTGTTTGCTTCTACTGTTAGACGTTGGACAGTTACTGGCTGGCACGAACATCTCCGACCGAGACAGCACAAATTTCTGCAGATAACCCCGCTGTACTGTGACCGTTCTGCAATTAAAAAAGTGATGTCTGCTATTGCTGCTTTGTTTATGTGTGAACAAGAGATAGCTTTCTTTTGACTCGACAATTTCTAATTCACAGCAGTTAGCTTTGCGATTTGTAACGGTTAACTTGGCAATTTGGAATAGTTCACTAAGAAAAAAGACACACAAAAGAAATTTTAAGTTTGTTATGAAAAAATTATGGAAGTTAAGTTACAAAATTACAGTAGTTAACTTCATTTACAAAAATTAAAAACCCCTTGTTAAAAACCCAGGAAAAAAATGTAGCATATTCCCCGGTGAGAAAGGAACGAAACCGAAAATGTAGTATATTCAGTGCCGATAGTTAACTTGTTGCTAACTGTCACAATACTTGGTTGTTAGTTATTTCAGGCCCATGCAATTAGCTTACAGAGGAAAATATAAAATAAAAGAAAAAAAATAGTATCTTTAGTTGGGCAGTTAACTTGTTCTTAAGTGTCGTAGTCCTAACAGTTAGCTATTTCAGGGCCGTGGTTAGCATGACCTAGGCAAAAAAATATAAAAGAAAAAAATTAGTACCTTCAGTCTCGCGGTTAGCTATTTCAATACCGGCAGTTAGCTTGATCCAGGAAAAACCAGGAAAAAACAAAAAATAAAGTGTCTTAAGTCACGGCAGTTAGCTTTGTCGTCATACGTCAGTTAGCTATTCTGGTCGGGCAGTTAGCCTGTTCATAGCAGTTAACTATGTGTAATTAACTTTCGCAATCTATGGAGTTAACTTCAGAAAAATTGCGGCAGTTAATGTGACCCGTGCAAAAAAAGAATGATTTTTTTGTATATTCGGTCCGGTAATTACCTTGGTGTACTGTCGCAATCCCGGCAGTTAGCTATTTCAATCCCGGTGGTTAGCTCGACCCAAAAAAACAATGAAAAAACCTAGGTCCGACAGTTAACTTGGTGTGCAATCCCGACAGTTAGCTATTTCAGTCCTGGCGGTTAGCTCGACCCGGAAAAAAAGAATGATTTTTAAATATTTTTGGTCCGACAATAACTAGGTATTAACTGCCCCGATCTTCGGCAGTTAGCTATTTCAGTCCTAGCAGTTATGTTGAATCGGGAAGAAAAGAATAAAAGAAAAAAATAGTTCATTCGGTACCGCAGTTAGCTTGCTCAGTATGGGGCAGTTAGATATTCTGCTCGAGCAGTTAGCGTGTACTATAGAAGTTCGGGAAAAATGTCAAAAAATGATGTTAGTTTTTAGAAAACTGCTCTTAAACCGTAGCAAATCTGAGAATGTGTTATATATGCCAAAGTTCGGGATAATCGGTAGCTTTCTAATGGTATATCATACGCATCATTCTGATAAATTTTTTAAAAATTCCTTTCACAAAAACATTGAAAACTCGTTTGATTGATTTCTAGTTTTTTTAATTTTGTTTAAAAAGCGAATCGATTTTGGGAAAATGATCAACATGAGTTTATTGCTCCTTTTCAATAGCTATCCAACGGTATATCATATGCATCATTCCGATGAACGGTTCAATAATTACAACTAAAAAACAATGCAAAAAAACGATGCCAGAAAAAGTCTGCCCAATAGTTTAACTAGTATAGGTCGCACAGTTAGCTGTCTGTTCTCGGGCAGTTAGGAAGGGTTCCTGAATAGCTTATTCATGAATGGGTTGCAGAATAGCTGGGATGTATACATACATACATACATACATACATACATACATACATACATATATATATATATATATCTATATATATATATATATATATATATATATATATATATATATATACGCAAGTACACGCTCGAGACCCCGCTTATATGTACGTACGTGGCCATATTTTCTTTCTTGCACCCTGGCCGATCTACGTACGTTTACATGCCATGTGCTCGCCTCTACTACGACACGTGCCCTTCCTTACATGGCCACGGTTCGTCACTGCAGCTTGCAGACGGACCGATCGTATGTACGTACACGTTCGCTTCCAGAATGACGATGCTACGTACGCTTCGACCAGGTGGGTCCCGACTGTCAGACACTTCCTTGCGTGCGAAGATGTAGCTGGTGGGTCCCAGCAGTCAGGGGGCGAATCATTTTTTTTGCCCGTAATATGGACGCACTTCCTTGCGTGTGAAGATGTAGCTGGTAGGTCCCAGATGTCGGGGGGAAACATTCTTTTCGCGAAATATGGTGGCCCGTTCGGTGGGTCCCTTCTGTTAGGTGGAGGAATCATTATTTTCCACGTAATAAGGAGGCACTTCCTTGCTGCGGCCGTGGACCCAGCTGTCAGCCTCTCCACGTATAGTACTCTTCCAATGGAAGTCAGTCGTTGACCACATTGACCATGTCGTGCCGAGAGCACCAAGGCGGTGGACGAAGGCGAGGCCTAGGAAGGGGACGACGCGGAGCCAGGGAAGACGCGGCAGTGGATGCCCACACAGAGAGGAGTACGAGGGTTCACAGGTTCGGCTGTGGTGTGAGGCTGCCATCGCCGCAGAATAACAAGGGGTGTGGGTGAGTGGAGGGATGGCCTGGCCAGCGGAGGGAGTAGTAGGGGGCGGTGAGGCCTCCGCGGCAGCACAGCCGGCCACGAGAGGCAGGAGCAGGTGGCACGACCGGCGCTGCTTTGGGCGGCTGGAGCAAGAAGACCAAAGGTTGAAGAAGCACAACAACCGTTGGATGGACATCGTACGGTCACTGGAGATAGAATCGTTCATATTAACTAAGTTGACAAAGCCCTCCGTCCCTGTTAACTTAGTAGGCCCACAAGTCAGCCTCCCACTATGCTGGGTCCCAGCTAGCAGGGGGAGTATTCATTTTTTGTGCATAATAAGGAGGCACTTCCTTGCATGCAAAGATATAGCTGGTGGGTCCGACTGTAAGCCGCGGGAATGTTTTTTCATGAAATACAGAGGCCCTTTCGGTGGGTCCCATATGTCTGGTGGATGAATCATTATTTTGCGCATAATTAGGAGGCATTTCCTTGTGTGCGGCCGTGGATCCAGCTGTCAGCCTATCCACGTATAGTCCACTTCAGATGCATGTCAGTCATTGACCACGTTGACCACGCCGTGCCAAGAGCACCACGGCGGTGGACGACGGCGAGGCCTAGGAAGGGAACGACACGGAGCCAGGGAAGACTCGGCAGTTGTTTCCCATGCGGAGGGGAGTACGACTATACGAGGGTTTACTGGTTCGTCTGCCGTCGCCGGAGAATAACAGCAGGTGTGGGTGATAGAGGGAAGGCTAGGCCAGCGATGGGAGTACGATGGGCGGTGAGGCCTGCGCGGCAGCACAGCCGGCCGCGGGAGGACGGAGCAGGCAGTCCCGTCGACGGTTGTTTGAGTGGCTGGAGTAGGAAGAGCAGAGATTGAAGAAGCACGACGGCCGTTGGATGGACATCCAACAGTCACTCCTTGTGCGTTTTTTTAGGAAAGCCTCAAATCTGTAAAGAAAACAGCATATAGCCCATCTGCCATTATTTCTAATAATTTACATCCCACTTGCTAAATATTAAGGTTTTTTTGGAGCCCATATACTTTTTGTTAGCACTACAGCCCATATTGTGGCCATGGTTAAAAAATTATACGAAATTTTTGCATATTTCGGTGCGGTCCGAATTGTTTTTAATCCTGAAATTTCGAGTCACATTCAAACTGATTTTGAAAATAAACGTATATCAATATAAAATTCAACAAATTTTCCACGCATAAAAATCAATGCAATTTAAAATCTTGAAATGAAAAAAAAGAAATTTGAAACTAATTGCTGGTTTGATGTGTTTTAAAAATATACAATTCAATTTTTCATTACTGATAGGCCATTTCTCGGCCAGCCGAATGAAGCTCTCCTCATCTTGAAAGATTTGCAGCCCAACAGGCCTGACAAAGCAACTTACTTAACAAATCACAAAAAAACTGGGCTAGCCATTTTCAGAAAGAAAAAGAAACTACTGGGCTGGTCTGTGGTAAACATGAGAAAAGGCTGTCAAGACAGGCCAGAGTGCCCCGCACAACCCAGTTGACACCCCGCTTCCGTCTCAAAAACAAATTAGATAAATGCCACTCCAATTATGGTGATTCATAAAAATTCCACTACAATTTCCAAACTTTGAAAAATGCCACTGCAATTTTTGCAAACTTTGAAAACGCCACTACAATTTGCAAACTTTGAAAAGCGCCACTCCAGACTTCGAAAAATGCCACTAGAAATGACATGAAATGGAATTTTTCAAAGTTTGGAAATTGCAGTGACATTTCTCGGAATCACCAAATTTGGAGTGACATTTATCAAATTAACCCAAAACAAAAATAACTGGGCGAGCTGCTGGTCCCTGGTGTCAGCCGCTCGTTGTGCAATTCTCTCGTTTATTGACTACGTTGACAATGGCATGGTACCCAGATGTCAGAAATCCATTAGGAGGAGCCATTTCTTTATTGGCTTGAAATAAGGAGGCACTTGCTTGCGTACTGCCATGACCTTGGTGGGTCCCTACTGTCATCCTCTCCACGTACAATCATCTCCTGATTGTGTACGCGTCAACCTGGTAGGCCCACAAGTCAGCCTCTAAACCCGTCGTGGACAAATACAACCCATTTAAAAAATAACAACCCATTCCATACGTTCAAACGGAAAGTTCAACATTCAGAGTAAAGTAACAGGTCTGATCCAGATATAGAGTACTGAACTTCCACGTTGACAACCATCATAGCCAAGTTAACTATCTACTCCCACTAATACTCTAGTAGTGTACAAGTACTAACTTACTCTTAGCTAACTAGACGATGCCAACCGCCATCTCCGGTACACGCTAAACACCGACACTAGCGTCCCCCGCCTTGCCTTGGACTTGCCAGAGGTGCGATAGGGCGCGTTGCTCGCGTGTGTTGGCCCTTTCCATGCCGGCGTGGTCCACCGAAGCTTCGGCTTCTAAGTGGGAAACCCACTTGACGAGTTGGTGGTAAAATTCGGTGTCGCAAACGCGTGCGTGCCCGACAGCCTCCAGGGCTATTTGCCGGGCGCCAGCCTCCACATAGTCGGCCCATTTGCGGGCGCTTTGCTCGCTACTCAGGGCGTCGGTGCGCTGCTGCTCCATGTCCCACTGGCGGCGCAAATCGGTGATACGTTGCTCCTATGCCAGGCGATCGCGCTCCAACAAGTCCTCATACTCCGCATTGCCATCTAAAGACTGGTATAATGCCTCCTCCCTCGTCTGCCTTCTGGTGAAAAACCGAACACTAGTACCAGCGGTGACCGCCTCCAATGTCGCCTATCACGGACGGGCGGGGGCATGGCGGACATGGTGAGAGCGAGGATAAGTGGCGAGCGACATCGGGCCGGTGGGGGCTTATGAGGATAGGGCGAGTTGGGTGATGGTGCCACCGGAGAAGGCCGGGAAACAGTAATTATAGGCGGAAGGTAGGTGATCCAGCGTGTCACGGAAAACGCAATGGTCATTGCGATCATCGGAATTCAATGCATAAGCAGGCATGGCTTAGCACGCCAGCTTGCCGTGGAAAACTAGAAAAACTAAAATTATGATTGTGTCGTCCCGTCCCGTCAGTGGTGCGTCCCGTCCATGCTAGGTCGCACGTTGGCATGATGGTCAAACGAGTGCACTCGAATCATACAGATGAGGTACTCCCTCCTTGTCAAAAATGATTCCACCACTCATCATCTACCTTGGTTTGTGAGATTTTTGAATTAAGCCCTGCAAACCAGAAAGGAGGTAGTACATGCGTGATCCGCTATTTATTCATGTAGGATCGAGTAGGTCGTTTTTTGAATTGAGCCCTGCAAACCAGAAAGGAGGTAGTACGTGCGTGATCCACTATTTATCCGTGTAGGATCGAGTAGGTCGGATAGTGTACATGTAGGATCGAGTAGGTTGGATGGTGTACCGGAGCTGATTCACCCCCGCCATTGTTCATGGCGCCGGAGCGGCTCCAACTTTGGACCCATCCAGAGCCCCAGCGCTACTTCCCCGTAGCCGTCGACCGTCGTGAGATCTCTACTTCCCTGCCGCCGGTCGCCACCGCAACCATGCCGGCCTCACCGACTCGGCAGCTGGAGCTTCCTACTTCACCGTGCCGCCAGATAGGTCGCATCCTCATCTCAAATCACTTTATTTAGGCGTCAGTTGTCTGAATTTTTATTCTAGGCCAATCAATTCCCAATGGGAAGCAGCACCCCTCGAGGCGGCGAAGCTCCTAGGCTGCCGGTTGGCTGGTGTCTAACATAAGGGTGCGGGGGCGCAAGTTCGTCGTGGAAGCAGCGCTTATATGGCTATATTAGAGTTGCGTGCTTTGAAGGTACTGCCGCCGCCGTATCTGGATGACGGCGAGTCTTTGTGGATTGGCCCGAGGGCGTCGCAACCATGGCAGTTTGGTGGGGCGGGGAGCGGGGTTTTGGTCAGGGCCACAAACGGCGGAGGCAGGCTGCTCTGCCGTTGGTCGCTGGCTCTTCGGGGCAGATTCCAAATAGTGTCAGCTGGGAGGCACAAGACGGCCATCAAGCCATCCGGCATACATCGGACAGTGTCGGTGTCAAAACCGGCGGATCTCGGGTAGGGGGTCCCGAACTGTGTGTCTAAGGCTAATGGTAACATGAGGCATGGGACATGATGTTTTACCCAGGTTCGGGCCCTCTCGATGGAGGTAATACCCTACTTCCTGCTTGATTGATCTTGATGATATGAGTATTACAAGAGTTGATCTACCACGAGATCGTAGAGGCTAAACCCTAGAAGCTAGCATATGAGTATGATTGTTGTTCTATGTACTAAACCCTCCAGTTTATATAGACACCAGACGGGGCTAGGGTTACACAGAGTCGGTTACAGAGAAGGAGATCTGTAGCGACCAGACATCAAACAGTCTGATCTCTATGCATTAGTGTCATCCTTGGATCGGTAATGCTGACACGCACAGTATTTGAAGGATTTATAACAGAGTAGCAATCACACACTTATTACATCAAATGTCTCAAAAGAGAACTTATTACAATAAATATGGCTTAAGGCCATCTAATAACGATAACAGCGAAAGGCTTGGAAGATAAGCGAGTCCATCAACTCCAACGGCATCAATGAGTATAAGATCACGACCTAAGGCACCTTACTCGTCGTCTGAAAAGTCTACAACATGAACGTTGCAGCCCCAAAACGGGTCAGCACATGGAATATGCTGGCAGTGTAACACATCGAATGTAATGAACAGAAATATGCTATACTACATGCATATATGGCTGGTGGAAAGCTCTATGGTTACAGTTTTGCATAAATCCAATTTTTCCCTACTTCAAAGGAATAAATTTTATTTAACTATCATGGTGGTTGTTAAACATTGAGAAGGGTACTCCAACTCAATCCCAATTAAACATCATCGTTAACCCAACAAAATTAAAATTATGTGACATGATGAGATTCACATGATAATCCAGGTACTAGATACTCAAAACATCCATAATCGGGGACACGGCTAACCATGATTAGTTTATACACTCTGCAGAGGTTTGCGCACTTTTCCCTGTAAGACTCGATCTCCTTCGCTTGATTTCTCGCACTACATGGTGTTTGAGAAACGGATGACTGAGACACAGTCTTTCAAAAGCATTAACTCTCTACTCCGGGTAGACAGTACCAACCTACATCCCCTACATCTGCTAGTCTACCTCTTCAAGAGCTCACGCAACTTAATCAACTATGCTAGAGCCCATAGTAGCTTGCGGCTGCACACGGAAGTTTCTAGCATGAATAATCTCATGATCCGTTTGAGCCTGGGTGGCGGTCCATAGGAGAATCACACGGTACCCCGGGATTTCCAAAAATACAGGCAACATTGGGTTCCCCAGGTGCCTCAATCTACCCAGATGTGAATTTAAGTTGCCACCTTAATTAAACCATTAAATAACAATCTCACATCTGTCATGGATACACTCACCCAATCCACATCTACTAGCATAGCATAGCAATATAAGCAAACGTAGAAGTAACTCCCAAAGGTTTGATAATAAAACAGGTAATATGTACTACCTCATCTACTTCCCAAAACCCACATATTAATCAGATCCTAACCATGCAATTGTTTGAGGATTGATCTAATGCAATAAAACTGGGTAGTAAAGAGTTATGATCAAAGTGTTACTTGCCTTGCTGATGATCCGTGAAACCTAGGGTTTCGAAGTAGCAAACGGCGCACTCCGAGTACTCTATCACAAACAAACAAGCATACAATGAGCACTCAACTAATGCATAGGTAAAATTCAAATAAAAGATCTAACCAGAAAGTTCAACTTAAGAACTCCGGTTTGCAAAAAGAATCAAACCAAACGAAACAACGAAAGTCAAACGGCGAAAGAAACAAGCTTCGTTTACTAATCTGGACCAAAGTCAAATTTTATAGTAGCAAAAACTTGTTTGAGATGGTTAAACAGAAAGAGGGTTTCGAGACGAAACTCTAGGCGCTTGAATTGCCTGATTCCGATAAACGAGCAAAAAGTTATACTAAAACGAAAATCGGATCAGAAATCACGATCAGAAATAATCACGGAAAATCCGATGAAAAGAAAAACGGACGAACAGGCTAACGAACGAGCGTTCGCTGTCTGCGGCTAAACGATGAAAATCGTTCTTTAAAACGAACGTACGGACGAACGTCCGCTAAATAGGCTAAACCAAAAAAAAATCTAAAACCGATAAAAAAAATAATAAACCGGGTTCCTAAAAAGTCGGGCGGTTTTCTAGAGAAAACCGCCGGTGACGGGAACTACCTCCGGCGAGGTCTGG
>NC_041393.1:156688440-156740656 GCF_002162155.2 Triticum dicoccoides | reverse complement strand
GCGGTGGCGGCTGGCGGCGGCGGCGGTTGGCGGCGACGGTGGCGGTGTTAGCTGGGGTGGGGCTAGGGTTTGGGGGCGGCTCGGGCCTAGGGCTTTAAAGGCCGGCCGGGCGAAGTCCTAGGCCGGCACGGTCCGGCTAGGTTGGTTCGTTTTGTTTTTTTGTTTTTTAAATAATTACGCGCAGAAAAACAAATAAAAGAAATACTAAACAGACTCCAAAAATCCTGAAACAAATTTTCCCCGTCCTCTAAAATCGAGCCGGACAAGATGAACATTTGTTTGGGGCCTAAATGCAATTTTGAAAAACGCGCATTTTTCCTAATTCAAATAAAGTAGCCAAAACTCCGAAATAAAAATCTTATTTGTTTTTTATTAAATCCTCAATATTTCTTTATTTTGGGAAAGTCATTTTATTCCCTCTCTCATATTCTTATAATAGAAATAATTGAAGATAAAATAAATATAATCAAATGATCCTATTTTCAAAAATTTGAGAAAACTCAAATATGTAAATAACGAAATCCCCAACTCTCTCCGTGCGTCCTTGAGTTGCGTAGAATTTCTAGGATCAAGCCAAAATGCAATAAAATATGATATGCAATGATGATCTAATGTATAACATTCCAAATTGAAAATTTGGGATGTTACAAACCTACCCCCCTTACCTACCCCCCTTAAGATGAATCTCGACCTCGAGATTCGGGTTGGCTAGAAAATAGGTGAGGGTGGTCCTTCAGCAGATCTTCGTCTTGCTCCCAGGTGGCTTCATCTTCAGTATGGTGGCTCCACTGAACTTTGCAAAACTTGATAACCTTGCTGTGGGTGATTCGGCTGGCATATTCGAGAATCTTGACTGGTTTCTCCTTGTAGGTCAAATCACTATCCAACTGAATCGCCTCTAGTGGCACTGTATCTCTCAGCGGAATATCAGCCATCTGTGCGTGGCACTTCTTCAACTGGGAAACGTGAAACACGTCGTGAACTCCTGACAATCCTTCGGGCATTTCCAACTTGTAAGCAACTTCTCCCATACGCTCCAAAACTTTATATGGTCCGACCAAATGTGGCGCTAACTTTCCCTTAACTCCAAAGCGCTTAACTCCTCGAAGTGGAGATACACGAAGATAAACTCTGTCTCCGACTTCGTAAACTGTCTCCTTGCATTTAGAATCTGCATAGCTCTTCTGCCTGGACTGGGCTACCTTGAGTCTATCGCGAATCAACTTCACCTTCTCCTTAGACTCTTCAAGTAAGTCTGGTCCAAACAACTCATAGTCTCCAACTTCATACCACAACAACTGATAGTCTCCAACTTCATCCCACAACAACGGTGTCCTGCACCTCCTCCCGTACAAGGCTTCAAAAGGGGCCATCTTTAAACTGGATTGATAACTGTTGTTGTAAGAGAACTCTGCATATGGCAAATTCTCGTCCCAACTAGATCCATAATCTAGCGCACAAGCTCTCAGCATGTCCTCCAGAATCTAATTGACTCTCTCGGTTTGTCCATCTGTCTGCGGATGAAAGGCTTTACTAAACTCTAGCCTGGTACCCAAAGTTTCATGCAACTGATTCCAGAACTTTGAGGTAAACTGGGTTCCTCTATCTGATACGATGCTCCTCGGAACTCCATGCAGACATACGATCCTGGTCATGTATATCTTTGCCAACTTAGCACTCGTGTAGGTGGTCTTTACTGGAATGAAATGAGCTATCTTCGTCAAACGATCGACTACAACCCGTATCGAGTCATAGCCTGAACGAGTCCTGGGCAATCCCGTGATAAAATCCATGCCTAGTATCACATCCAGTCCTTGCGATTCCAATACAATTAGGTCTGAGGGGAACACATAGTTACCCATCCTTAATGGTAACCGATCACACCATAGACTAGCCATATACTCTGCTCCTGGTGAGGTTACTAACATGGGTGACCTAAGGGCTTGGGTTGGCAGTTTATACTTATCCACAAATCCCCTTGATAGGTATGAATGAGATGCACCAGTATCAAAAAGAACGATTGCAGTAAATGACTTAACCAAAAACTTACCTATTACTGCATCTGGCTGGGCTTCAACCTCCTCCACGCTAACGTGGTTCACCTGTCCCTTGTTGAAAGGGTTAGGCTTCTTCCCAGAGCTTTCATTGCCATTTCCATTCTTAGCTTCAGGACATTCAGTGGCATAATGTCTAGTCTTCTGGCATTTGTAGCAGGTAATGTGGCTCAGATCCCTCTTGGCTGGTGTTGATGGGTTGGTACAGTTCTGTCCATTGCTTCCTCCATTCCCATTACCATTCTTGGGGCCACTATGGTTGTGCGAACTACCTCCTCCATGGGTATGCTGAAAATGTCTTCCCAAGTTCAGCGTAAAACGAGGCTTCTGCTGAGCTCCAGAATTGTACTTCCCTTGTCCATACTTCCTCTTGCGGCTGTCAATCTGTTGCTGCTTCCCTTCAATCATGAGAGCTCGGTCTACCAACTCCTGGTAGTTGTTGAAGGTTGCTACCATCAACTGCATGCTCAGCTCATCATTCAGTCCTTACAGAAACTTCTCCTGCTTAGCTGCATCCGTAGCAACGTCATTTGGGGCATAACGTGCTAGCTTACTAAAGTCATCTACATACTGGCCAATAGTACGACCTCATTGGCGCAAGTTACGAAACTCACGCTTCTTCATGGCCATAGCTCCTGCTGAAACATGGGCAGTACGGAAAGCCTGCTGAAACTGATCCCATGTGACAGTGTCGATAGGATAAGTGGCTGTGAAATTCTCCCACCATGATGATGCGGGTCCATCCAGCTGATGTGTAGCAAAACGCACCTTCTTCGCATCTGTGGATCCTGCAGTGGTCAACTCCCTTCCCATCTTGCGGAGCCAATCATCTGCAACTATCGGCTCGGTGCTACTGGAGAACACCAGCAGATTCAGCCTCAAAAACGGGCTAAGTGATCAACAGGTGGTGGTGGTGGTGGGTTGTTGTTGTTGTTCCCTTGATTCTGATTCTGGACTAGCATCTGCATCAATGCATTCTGCTGCTGGATCAACTAGGTGAGCTCCGGTGGGAAAGCAAATCCATTGTCACATCTCGGAGGCATCTGAGGGTTTTAGAAAAGATGAGAAAATAGAATAGAATAAGGTCTAGAGAGAAAAACACTACCCATATGCACATGAGACAAACAAAAACAATATCACTTCAATCAAATCAAACAAGGGCATACAACGGTCTAACAGTCGTTACTAAAGTGCTCGGACTATACTATATACATGGGGAAATAATACTACAATTATGGTGGTCGACTAGAAAAACTGCTCGGTCGAAGAATCCATGATATCTGCTCCAGCTTCATCAACAAAGTCATCATCGCTATCGTCTGGGTCTGAGTCGGTGTCGTTGATGAGGATATAGTTCTCCGAGAAAGTGCAATCATCGTCTTCTCCTTCAGTCGCTGGAAATCCCATAAATACTTTTAGCTTCTTCTTCAAATCTTCATTCTTCTCCAAGAGCGTTGCTATTTCTTCCTCATATCCATTGCGTGTAGACTTGAGTTCTTCCTCCAACTCTGTGATCTTGGTCATATCCTTCTTCAGATCGATCATTCCTGCGCACATCTGGTTCTTCTGGCGACAAATGTGCTGGTTTAACTTCTGGATGAAAGCTGCAATCGATCTATTCTTCCTGGTGCTGATCATCTCCCATTGCTCATCTCGGCGCCCACAAATCTGGTAGATAGTATCCTTGAGATCCTTGTGGTAAACTTCTCCAATGCGTCCCATGGTGATGTGAGCTGCCATGCTCTTTCCTAGACTCCAGATTGGTGCATCAAAGGAAAACTCTATGGGCTCCGTGACGGGCATGAACGTCCTTCTTGGAACTTGAACTTGAATCATCCAACACTCCTCTTCTGGTAAAGTGGCGATGTACGTCCCGGTGAAGCTTGGTACTCCGATGTTCAGGTACTTAGTGACTTCCTTCAAGTGGCTTCCAAAGGGTGTATCTTCATCCGGTTGCGTGAACTTGTTCCTTGCATCCGCCATCCTAAAAGAGTAGAAAAGATGAGGAGTCATAATGAGAAGAGAGAGTAGTGATCTAGGGCTTTAGCTTAGTGATCGTGTCCTACAGTCAGCGTGTGCTCTGATACCATCTTGTAGAGACCAGACCTCAAACAGTCTGATCTCTGTGCATCAGTGTCATCCCTGGATCAGTAATGCTGACACGCACAGTACTTGAAGGATTTATAACAGAGTAGCAATCACACACTTATTACATCGAATGTCTCAAAAGAGAACTTATTACAATAAATATGGCTTAAGGCCATCTAATAACGATAACAGCGGAAGGCTTGGAAGATAAGCGAGTCCATCAACTCCAACGGCATCACTGAGTATAAGATCACGACCTAAGGCACCTTACTCGTCGTCTGAAAAGTCTGCAACATGAATGTTGCAGCCCGAAAACGGGTCAGCACATGGAATATGCTGGCAATGTAACACATAGAAAGTAATGAACAGAAATATGCTATACTACATGCATATATGGCTGGTGGAAAGCTCTATGGTTACAGTTTTGCATAAATCCAATTTTCCCCTACTGCAAAGGAATAAATTTTATTTAACTATCATGGTGGTTGTTAAACATTGAGAAGGGTACTCCAACTCAATCCCAATTAAACATCATTGTTAACCCAACAAAATTAAAATTATGTAACATGATGAGATTCACATGATAATCCAGACACTAGATACTCAAAACGTCCATAACCGGGGACATGGCTAACTATGATTAGTTTATACACTCTGAAGAGGTTTGCGCACTTTTCCCCGCAATACTCGATCTCCTCCACTTGATTTCTCGCACTACAGGGTGTTTGAGAAACGGATGACCGAGACACAGTCTTTCAGAAGCATTAACTCTCTACTCCGGGTAGACAGTACCAACCTACATCCCCTACATCTGCTAGTCTACCTCTTCAAGAGCTCACAAAACTTAATCAACTATGCTAGAGCGATGGGAGTAGAGGGATGGCCTAGCCAGTGGTGGGAGTAGTAGGGGGCGGTGAGGCCTCCGCCGCATCGCAGCCGGCCACGGGAGGCAGGAGCACGAGGCACGACCGGCGCTGGTTTGGGCGGCTAGAGCAAGAAGACCAGAGGTTGAACAAGCACTACGGCCGTTGGATGGACATCGTACGGTCACTGGAGCTAGAATCGTGCATATTGACTAAGTTGACAAAGCCCTCCGTCCCCGTCAACTTAGTAGGCCCACAAGTCAGCCTGCCACTATATTGGGTCCCAGCTAACAGGGGAGTATTCATTTTTTTGTGCGTAATAAGGAGGCACTTCCTTGCATGCGAAGATATATCTGGTGGGTCCGAGCTGTCAGTGGTGGTTATGTTTTTTTCATGAAATACTGAGGCCCTTTCGGTGGGTCCCTGCTGTCAGGTGGACGAATCATTATTTTGCGCGTAATAAGGAGGCATTTCCTTGCGTGCGGCCGTGGACCCAGTTGTCGGCCTCTCCACGTACAGTCCACTTCAGATGCATGTCGGTCGTTGACCACGTTGACCAGGCCACGCCGAGAGCACCAGGGCGGTGGACGACGGCGAGGCCTAGGAAGGGAACGACACGGAGGCAGGGAAGACTCAGCAGTTGTTTCCCACGCAGAGGGGAGTACGACTGAACGAGGGTTACTGGTTCGTCTGTCGTCGCCGGAGAATAACAGCAGGTGTGGGTGAGTAGAGGGATGGCTAGGCCAGCGATGGGAGTACGGTAGGGCGGTGAGGCCTACGTGGCAGCATAGCCGGCCGCGGGGAGGAGGGAGCAGGCAGTCCCGTCGGCGCTTGTTTGAGCGGCTGGAGCAGGAAGAGCAGAGATTGAAGAAGCACGACGGCCGTTGGATGGACATCCAACCGTCACTGCTTGTGTGTCAACCTTTTTTTAGGAAAGCCTCAAATATGTGGAAAATAGCATACAGCCCATCTGCCATTATTTCTAATAATTTACAGCCCATTTGCTAATTCTTAAGGTTTTTTTGGAGCCCATATTATTTTTGTTAGCATTACGCCCATATTGTGGTCACGGTTAAAAAATTATACGAAATTTTGCATATTTCGGTGCGGTCCGAGCTGTTTTTAATCCCAAAATTTCGACTCACATTCAAACTGATTTTAAAAATAAATGTATATCAATATAAAATCCAACAAATTCTCTGTGCATAAAAATTAATGTAATTTAAAATCTTGAAATAAAAAAATATTTGAAACTAATTGCCGGTTTGATGTGTTTTAAAAATGTACAGCCCATTTCCATTACTGATGGGCCATTTTCTCGGCCAGCCGAATGAAAAGCTCTCCTCGTCTTGAAATATTTGCAGCCCAACGGGCCAGACAAAGCGACTTAATTGGCAAATCACAAAAAACTGGGTTGTGGCCGTGGACCCAGCTGTCAGCCTCTCCACGTACAGTACTCTTCCGATGGAAGTCGTTCCTTGACCACATTGACCACGCCGCGCGGAGAGCACCACGGCGGTGGACGACGATGAGGCCTAGGAAGGGGACGACGCGGAGCCGGGGAAGAAGCGGCAATGGAAGCCCGCGCGGAGAGGAGTATGAGGGTTCACTGGTTCGGCTGCGGTGTGAGGCTGCCATCGCCGCAGGGCCTCGCCAGCGGTGGGAATAGTAGGGGGCGGTGAGGCCTCCGCGGCAGCACAGCCGGCCACGGGAGGCAGGAGCATGCGGCACGACCGGTGCTACTTTGGGCGGCTGGAGCAAGAAGACCAGAGGTTGAAGAAGCACTACGGCCGTTGGATGGACATCGTACGGTCATTGGAGCTAGAATCGTTCATATTGACTAAGTTGACAAAGCCCTTCGGCCCCGTCAACTTAGTAGGCCCACAAGACAGCCTCCCACCAAGGTGGGTCCCAGCTAGCCGGGAGAGTATTCATTTTTTTTGTGTAATAAGGAGGCACTTCCGGTGGGTCCGAGCTGACAGCGGGGGAACGTTTTTTTCGCGAAATACGGTGGCCCGCCTGGTGGGTCCCAGCAGTAAAGGGGAAATGATTTATTTCGCAAAATACTGGTGGCTCGTCCGGTGGGTCCCCGCTGTCAGGTGGAGAAATAATTAGTTTCCGCGTAATAAGGAGGCACTTCCTTGCGCCTGCCGTGGACCCAGCTGTCAGCCTCTCCACGTACAGTATTCTTCCGATGGAAGTCGGTCGTTGACCACATTGACCACGCCGCACCGAGAGCACCACGGCAGTGGACAACGGCGAGGCCTAGGAAGGGGACGACGCGGATCCGGGCCACGGGAGGCAGGAGCAGGTGGTAGCACAGCCGGTCACGGGGGGCAGGAGCAGGCGGCACGACCGGCGCTGCTTTGGGCGGCTGGAGCAAGAAGACCAGAGGTTGAAGAAGCCGTATGGCCGTTGGATGGACATCATACGGTCACTAGAGTATTGACTAAGTTGACAAAGCCCTCCGTCCCCGTCAACTTAGTAGGCCCACAAGTCAGCCCAACAATATGGTGGGTCCCAGCTAGCAGGGGGGTATTCATTTTTTGGGCGTAATAAGGAGGCACTTCCTTGCGTGCGAAGATATAGCTGGTGGGTCCGACCTGTCAGCCGGGGGAACATTTTTTTCACGAAATACGGAGGCCCTTCCTGTGGGTCCTAGCTGTCAGGTGGAGGAATCATTATTTTGCGCGTAATAAGGAGGCATTTCCTTGCGTGCGGTCGTGGACCCAACTGTCAGCCTCTCCACGTACAGTCCACTTCCGATGGATGTTGTTCATTGACCACGTTGACCAGGTCGCGCCGAGAGCACCAGGGCGGTGGACGACGGCGCGGCCTAGGAAGGGAACGACACGGAGGCAGGGAATACTCGGCAGTTGTTTCCCACGCGGAGGAGTACAAGGGTTTACTAGTTCGTCTGCCGTCGCCGAAGAATAACAGCATGTGTGGGTGAGTAGAGGGATGGCTAGGCCAGCGATGGGAGTACGATGGGGCCGTGAGGCCTGCGCGGCAGCATAACCGGCCGTGGGAGGAGGGAGCAGGCAGTCCTGCTGGTGCTTGTTTGAGCGGCTGGAGCATGAAGAGCAAAGATTGAAGAAGCATGACAGCCGTTGGATGGATATCCAACAGTCACTGCTCTCGTGTGTTGACTAAGTTAACGGGGCGTTGCGTGTGCGTCAACCTTTTTTTTGTTGAAAGCATACGCGTCAACCTGTAATAGGCACACAAGTCAGCCTCAAATCTGTGGAAAACAGCATACAACCCATCTGCCATTATTTCTAATAATGTACAGCCCATTTCCTAATTCTTAAGATTTTTTTGGAGCCCATCTTCTTTTTGTTAGCATTACACCCCATATTGTGGCCACGGTTAAAAAGTATACAAAATTTTGCATATTTTGGTGCGGTCAACTGTTTTTAATCCAGAAATATCGATTCACATTCAAACTATTTTGAAAAATAATTTATATAAATATAAAATCAAAATAATCGTCCACGCATAAAAATCAATGAAATTTAAGATCTTGTAATGAAAAAATGAAACTAATTCCCGGTTTGATGTATTTTAAAAATGTACACGCCATTTCTGGGCAAACCGAATGAAACTCTCCTCGTCTTGAAACATTTGCAGCCCAGCAGGGCCGATAAAGCAAGTAGGCCTTGTTTGGGTATTTCTTTAAAAAAATAGAACTGGGCTAGCCATTTTTAGCAAGAAAAAAACACAACTGGGCTCATGATGTGGTAAACATAAATAAAACCCTGGCTAGACGGGCCACAGCCCCTGCACAGCCCCGTTGTTACCCTGATCCGTCGCTAAAACTAGTATAAATAACAACTGCTTGTTCCTCATTGTCTAAAAAAAACTGCTTGTTCCTAAAAAAAACTGCGCGACTTGTTGGGTCCCTGGTGTCAGCCGCTCGTAGTGTAATTCTCTCGTTTATTGACTATGTTGACGATGGCGTGAGCCCCAGATGTCCAACCATTAGGAGGAACCATATTTTTGGGCTTGTACTATAGAGGCACTTGCTTGCATACTACCATGATGCTGGTGGGTCCCTACTGTCATCCTCTCCATGTATAGTCAGCTCCTTGTTCCTCTCGGTTGTTGACGACGTTGACAATGCAAGAGGGCGGCGCACCGCGCACGGCGAGCGAACCAAGGCCGCAAGGCGGAGGACGACCGCGAGGCCTCGGATGGAACGAACAGGAGCCGTTGAAGTTGCGCCGGTCCAGTCGCAGGCGGAGGGGAGTACGAGGGTTGACTGGTGGGGGTGGTGGGGGCTAGTCACGTGGCTTCTATAATGCACAGTGAGCTCAAGCAACCGGCGTGAGTGATGTTATTTCCCTTGGTTGTGATTTGTTACAATATTTCACTCTAAATTAAACGAATGGCAAGCCAGTTGCCTTGTTTCAAAGAAAATATGACAGTCACAGCCGAGTTGAAAAGGCAGGAACATCTAACTCCAGCTTACAAACTGTACAAAAGCACGAGGGTTGATTGTTCATCGGGTTTACAAAAAACCCAGATTGAAAAGGGCAACAACATCTAACTCCAGCACTATTTTCGGCAGTCACAGTCAAATGGATCGGTTAGGTCCATAGAATGAACATCCTGGATCATAAAATTTACTGGATTATGACCACAATATGTTGTAAATAGAAGCCCGGCACGTTCAAAAGCTCTTTTGCCCACCTGAAACTCCTTTTTTTGCTCTTCGACATACCCATCCGCCAAAACCATGCTGTTGATAAACTTAAGCCTGATGGACAATAGTAACCTCGCATTCAGCAGGAATAATGTGACAAATCTTGTGTTTGCACGGTTGGCTACATATCGAATCTCATGAGAAGTGAGAAAATCCCGATGCTTACGAATCCACCGATTGGTTATAACTTTCTTACCTCGTCCTGTTGCCTAAATAGACATGAAAATTGAAAACAGTTAAGGTTTAAAAGAAGAGTGTCGAAAGAGCAACAGCTGAACAATTAATTCTAGTACACTATATGCGGGCTTCCAATGTGCGTGAAATTATCACCTTTATATACAACTTCTCCAGACATGGAAAGCATTGCAGCAAGCCAATAATCTTGTTCAGATAAAAACTATTCATTTGGATATATAAGATCTTGACATAATCCAGCACCATTGATAGGCCATCCATGAAGAAACTCTTCATTGAGCATAGAACATAATATTAGTACAAAATGTGTACTCCAAGATGATATATAAATTATGCGCAGAAATTTAAAATGCAGCATATGGTTACAAGTGTAGATGATAATATAAAGTACCTGAAGAACTGTGGAGCCAAACACCATATTGAAATGAGCACAGAGATAACGTATTACACCCAAGGTCTCCAGTTTAGGCGCAGAGAGGACGGTTATTTGCAATGGTGAATAACTAGAATCAAGGATCAACCTTTGAAGTGAAGGGGCATCTTGGATGATGAGCTGCCTTCCGTCAAAAGAAATTCCAATTCTTACAAGGTTAGGCGACTTTATTTGGAGACAACCGATTCTAACTATGAAAACAAGCACCAAGCACTCCAGCGCAGGGCAACTGGAGTGGATGATGATGTGCAATGAGGCCTCCGATATACGAACCCGCACAAGTGAAAGTTTCTTGAGAAATAGGAGTCGAAGGTTTAGTACTAGATTGTCTGGAAGGTAGCACAGCGCAAAGGTAGCGGTGTGGAGAGAGGAGGAAAACCGCGAGATGGACATCGGTGCTGAGGGCACAAGTTCATGGCGTTCTGTATGTGGTATGTGATTTCCAGGGGAATAGTAGAACTCAAGCAGCTGTAGTTTTGTGAATTCACGGGATTTCAGCCAGGCGTCCACCGTGTAGGGCCTGGTATGCTTGCTCAGGTAGCATGACGGGATGCAGAGGCTTTGAATGGAGCCCTGGTGGGAGGAGATGATGGCTCTAGGGATTTCAAAATCATTAAAGAGAGATAGCTGACGACGGTCGAGATTAAGGGGCACGGCGCGCCATAGAGGGCACCACTGAATTGACAGGACTTGGGTGCGACAGCAATCCTTGGTGGGGAGAAGCGAGATGATCTCCCCAAGGACGGTGTCCGGGAGATTGCTGATGCGGTCCACCCGAGATTCTACGGTTCCTGGGATCCGGTGGGGGCGGGGTCGCCGCTTCTCCCCGCGCTGCCAGGTGCGGGATCTACAACAGGCGTCACCGCTGGCGGGAGCCTCATCTTCTTGGCGCTGGGGTCAGCCGACTCCATTTTCCTCGAGGGCGTCGCGTCGTGCTCACGGATTTGAGCACAGTAACGAATGACGAGCCTAGTTGTAGTGCGAGCGAAGAAGAAGGGGAGCTGGGGGTTTTCTGTAGGAGTGAGGAAGAAGGGGAGCTGG
This sequence comes from Triticum dicoccoides, assembly GCF_002162155.2. Classification (NCBI taxonomy): domain Eukaryota; kingdom Viridiplantae; phylum Streptophyta; class Magnoliopsida; order Poales; family Poaceae; genus Triticum; species Triticum dicoccoides. The sequence continues at coordinate 156,729,277 of NC_041393.1, read as the reverse complement.
GGGTTTTCTGTAGGAGTGAGGTGAGAAATTTGGGGGTACGAGTGGAGCGAGCTGACATGAGGTGGGTGGGAGCGAGGAGGAAGAAGAGCACCCAGGTTTTTTTTGTGGAGGAGGGGGCGGTGTGCTGGGTGTGGGTAGCGCCTTTTGAATTGATTTTACTATTTACTAGTGTGGATTGGCTGTTTTGTCTTGGGCCCAGAGAAACAATTACTACTAGTACAGTGGAGACACTCTACAGCTACCCAGAAAAACAATTACTACTAGTATAGTGGAGACACTCTACCGCTTCTGGCTCCTCCTAGGTCATTGAAACGTCTCCCTCTACTAAATGTCGTTATACTTTTGTTCACCGACATGCGGGCCATGCAGCGCGCGGGCCCAAATGCCATCCACCAAATTAGCAGGCAGTATGCAGGCGGAGAGTCACCCCGGTCGTAGCGCGGCAGTAACAAGCCGTCGTATCACAAAACCCACCTCCCCGCAGTCTAAGTTTGACGGACGAAGCAACCATCATTTCACTCCTCGCTGAATCCACTTCTCCCTCACCGTCTTCAAGAAAGGCAACACTCGCATCTGCTATTGTTCTTCTCTCCCAACGAAGGGAAGGTAAGCGGATCCGTGATGTTGGTATATTTTCGTTCAGAGAAAAAAAAGAACTTTTGCAAAGCAGTAACCGATCCTCACTCTCTTTTTTGTTTCATTGTCATTGCGATTGTGTTTTCCTTTCAGTGGTCTCCTAGTATTCGTCAGTTTCATGATGGACCAAGGAGAACTAGGCAAAGATCTGCCGATATTGGAGCAGACGCGGGAGGCTGGTCCCCACGAGATAGAGAGCTCCAAGAAGATTGAGGCAACCACCGAGCCGAGCCCAGATACGCTCACGACCACTACTGAGATGGTCAACGCCCCGTTTGAGGTTACAGCCCCCGTGGCACTGCAGGAGCAGTTTTCCCCCTTCGAGGATGTGTCCCCCCCCCACTGAGCTGCCCAAGGTGATTTCCTTCTTTGCCGATCTTGATTGTGGTTTTTCATCCAAGTATGTGGTGATTTCATTTAGAAAAGGAAGTATGTGGTGATTAACAATGCAAAATTTTATTAGCTTCGATGCCATGCTATACATAGTGGTTTAAATAACTTGTGGTTCTTATACTGAAAAGTAATTCGGAATTTGTTTCTGTTTCAATTAGAGCCCTGATGCAGACAAGGATTGTGTGGTTGTGCACGTCACTCACTATGAGGCGGACGACCTGAATATACGCACTGAGAAAACAGAGTTCTTAGGCTGTTGGATCCTGGAAGCCATTTGCGGTTATACCAATGAAGAGTTGTATTCCAGCCTCACTGTTGTCAGGCGTGTTTTCCAGGGTGTATTGAAGCACAAGAAGTTCAAAGATACTCCTTCGTTTGTGAGGCATATTGTTCTTGTCAAGCTTACGCAGGAAGATGACGTGGCATGCCTCCACAAACAAGTTTATCAGTGGCAAGGCCACAAGGTTGTCTTCATGAAGGTTCACATGATTGAGCTGCTACGGGACACCCTCGATGATGTTCATGGCAAGGTCCATCTTGTGTCCAGCCCAAATTAGATCGAGGCATGAAATAGTTGCCCCAGCTAGTGTTTAATAGTAGTTTGGATTGTGTCTAATTATCCGAACCTTGCCTGTTATCGACCCTCTGGGGCTAGTGCTCTGTTTGAATCCATCTATGGGAACTGCTGCTACTTTTGTGTGCCCGTGAATCATGTGAGAACCATCATAATTGTTGCCGAAACAGATGCGTCCTCACTAGTTTTTTCATGAATATGGCATGGTAAGACAAAAGTTGTCACAGTTTATCATATGAGCAGTGTGTGTTTTGATGAAATAGAGCACTCATTCGAGAACCGTGCGCCGATGTATACATAAGTACTTGTAAACACTGTTGGTGCTAGTCCACTTGTAAGTAGTTGTGCAAAACACGGCGCATTGGCTCAGCTCGCTTCAACACTAGGCTATCGACCAACTAACAATCAACAATCTGTTGTCTGACATATAAGCAACTACTATGTATCTTGTTATAGTGGTTCATGCAGTTAATTGAGGCCACAATGTAATAAATTCCAAACGTTCACACGCTAGTCCAGCACTCATGTGGAACACTCACAATTAAACTCGTCTTCATAAAAATCTTGAAAATCATAAGTTAAGCAATTTTATACATCTCAATGATTCATAGAACATAACAAACATATACTAGTTCACAGCAAAAGACAAAGTTGTGAGAAGGTTTACAAATCAGGAAAAAACAAGCAAGGCTTCTCTGAGCAAAGGGCCTCCCGGCAGGCTTAAATTTCCTGGAGTTCACTCTAGTTTTTTCTTGTTGCCACCATCCAGGGTTAGGTTCTCTCATTCCAGAATAACCAATTATAATTGTGGTCTCAGCTGGAATGCTGAACTGAACCATGCAGTGTACTGACCAGCTGAAATGCTTGTGCATTCCACTAAATTTAAGCACCGCTATTTGCAGAAATAAGCAGACCACAATGCCTCTTGTCCGCGCACCTGTCCAAAAAACCGCCGTGTAGCCGTGCCAGCTAGTCCTCGGTCCATGGATGAACTGGTAGAAAGTGCATTCTAGACTAGGATGCAGTTGTTTTCGCTCGTCCCTGCACTGTAATCAGGAAGTAAAACGTACGAATCAGCTTCTTTTAGATTGTGTTGGTCATTCTACCTTAGTTACTACCAATGTAGGGATACCTTGAAGATGGGAGGTTAGACGATGGCAACGAGGGATAGCCATCTCATTTTGCACAGTTGTACTAAAACTGAGGTGTGTGCTTTTGATTGCGCGGATAGAAACGATACAGAGACAGACATCCCGAAACGATATGGAGACAGACATCCCTGTTTGCGCAAATACGAAATACGGTTATTTAAACAGTGACACATATTACTACTTTCCCCCGTTTCCTCTTAGAACCAAGTCCTAGATTCATGCTACAGCTTTCCCACTTTCTTCCTTGTTTGAACCAACGCTTTGAGTTCACTGTATGAACTAGCTTTACTTCTAATAATAGTAGAAGTCTAGATGGCTTTGTAACAGCGGACAGAAGTAGAAAAGGATCCACACGAAGGGGGAAGAGCTGGGGCAGTAGAGCAAGGCAGGATTCGAAGGAATATATACCTGAGGGTCATCGGCATGTGGCAAAGACGGCGTCGGGAGGCCGCATCTTGGCCACAATACCGCAGGGAGGAAGAAGGGGTCGGAGGCCCTCCCGAGCCGGCGCTCTCTTGGAGAGAACGGCATGGCCGCCGATCAGGACGCGCGGGCAGCCGTTGGTCTCCTCCCTCGCCGACGACGACAGCGTGAACGATGCACCTACACCCCCTGCCCCGGTCGAGGTTGTCTGGCCGGATTTGTGACCAGCCGTGAGCTGAGAGAGAGAGAGTGTGTGTGTGTGTGTGGCCACCTATGTCTTGCTTAGATCTGGAGAGCATGAGAGAGTGAACGAGAGGAACCCTAGTAAAGCAAGCGCTAAGGCTCCTGCTTTTATATATAGTGGAGTGATTTTGTTGTACCGGCTTCAAAAAATGCGCTCCTACGTGTACCCGCGAGTGGGTGTGAGAGAACTAGTGCGTGCGTGCACCGCTTCTCTTCATGAGAGTAGAATATATACTATGCCCAAAGAACATTCGCCGCAAGAGTAATAGTATAAGTGTGTGACGTGTGAGCTTAAATAAAATGTGCGCGCCGTCTTTTGTTTTTTAGAAGTTCTGAGGGTAGGGTGTGAAGAGCACATATGTGCGTGACGTCTACCTATAGATAGAGGATGGGTGTGACGTGCGACTCTGCGAGAGGACTCGAGAGAGTCGTGACTCGTGAGGGTGCGTGTGCGTGAGAGAGAGGGGGGGGCACGTATCAATGCAATGCATGTGTCCGTAAATCATTATCCGACAAACGTTCGCCACAAGTCTTTTCCAAACGAACGCCGTAAGAACCGTTAGATCGGCATCCGACAGTGTCGGTTTTGCCATGTCATTTAACAGAACAGCCACTCCTCCTACACACATATCTTCCACATGAGTGTTAGCAACTGCCGTATGCTCCCTCCGTTCCGAAATGCAGTGCATATAGCTTTATTGAAAATTAGAACCTCGCAAACTTTTACCGAGTTTTCGTGTACCAAATTGCACATGTAGAATACCCTGTATATATCATTTCATTCATCTTCGATAGGTAACTATAAAGATGGGTGAGGAATCTACAAAGAAAGACCATCGTATCACCCGCAGCAATTTCAACCATCCTTTAGTGTCGAGGAATATCATAGGAACTCTATATGATATGATTTTTATAGGATTTTTTCCTTTAGAGCCAATTGGTTCATAGGAATAGATTCATATACTCTACATTTCAAAGGAAATAAACATGATATCATTTCTACAGCTTTAGAGCCACTTGGTTCATATGAATGGATTCCTATACTCCCTTAATTTCAAAGGAAAATAAACATTAGCGTATATTCAATAGAAAAGTTCCTATGATATGAACCAAATTACATCTCTTCACTAATCCCTCCTCATAGGAATTGAGATACATGTCATCTCTAGATTCAATAGAAAAGTTCCTATGATGTGAACCAAATGACATCTCTTTTCCAATCCCTACTCATAGGAATTGAGATGCTCCATGTCATCTCTTTGCCTAAACTTCCACGTATGCATCTTCTATTCCTAAATAGATAGTACAACCCACTAGTAGCTTTTTTCCAAAACATGCAACTATGGCACAAGAACTATATAGTGTGCCAATAACTTTGAAAGATGGTCGCTGGATGAAGCTAACCCGACAGTGCAGAGATGGGAAAATCCGAGCACTACTGGCCGTTGGATATCATCAACATTCCACCAGATCTGCCACATGTACAATTTAGAAGACTCCATGGTTGAACTTAAGCATAATGCACAAACCTCAAAACACAAGCACTTCTCCTTTGTTCTAGAATCTTCTGTATCATAATTGATTATTATTTTCTAAATGAATTGCCATTATTTTTTTTAATTTATGATTTACAATGCACATCCCCATGAATCTTAACACTTTTATAAAACTAATTGATTTTGAATGAGCTGAACTATAAGAACTAAACGAACATCTACATCATGCATATATGACTCAAAGCTTTACATGCTATAGTGTGTATTTATTCATAATTTGGTTTCGAAATCTCATGCGTTCAATACATGTGTACCTTACTAGTTTTGAGTAGAGTAGCAAATTTCACGCGGCCCCGGGTATATCAAAATGCAGGGCCCATGCATCATTGCCTTTCGGTCGAACCTACGTCCACAATTTTTTGTACGTGCTATATCTCCACTGGTCCCCGAACCCAAAATGCTGCCTCGTTCCCGTAAAACCAAGCGGCCCACACATATTTAAGGCGTCGACTCGAACCCGTTTACTACGACGTGGCCCCGCACGCCGTAGTACTCCTACAAACCCTGCCGCCGCACTCATCATCGGTTTTCTTCAAGATGATGAGGGAGAAGCCGATTTGTAGTGGAGGCGCTTTCAAAGAAAAAAGATCTGTAGTGGAGACCCCTACCCTAGGGTGCCCTAGGTAGCTGCCGCACGCATCATTGTTTTCTCTTTTCCTTATGCTCTTGCACGCTAGAGTGAAATGATGGTTGCTTCATCCGTCCAGCTTAATGCGGGGAAGGTGGGGCTTTGTGATTTGACCCCTCATCGCTCATTTTCTACTACTGCGGCGCTACGACCGGGGTGCCTCCAATTCCAACCGCTGCTCCAAACTGTAATTTGGTGCATCGCACGTGGAACAAGACGGTGGATGAGCCACATGTCTGCCAAAGGGGTCCAGTTAAGTTTGTCGCCATTTCGTGTGCGGACTGACCCTGCTTGAGTTGCTACGCCAACACGACAGGAGCAGCCTACCACTTGGTTTTGCTCCTTGGTGAATCCCGACTATATTGATCTAAAAAGATACATGCTGAACTACCCTCTTCGTCTCGGTTTTTTATTTGTAGGCGTCTCGGTTTATAGGGCATGCACGTAGTTCTAGGTCATCCATTTAACTAACTAAATATGAGTTACTATGTCACAAAAAGTATATCATTGGATTCATATTGGTTGATATGTGAAGAAACAAGAAACGAGGTAGATGTTAATGCACCACGCCTTAGTATTGTGGGATTATTTGGTTTTCGTAAGATGACGTGCGTTTGGTTGCAAGGGTGGTCATGAATGGGTTGGGATCGTTCAGAAAATAGACATGTTTGGTTATAAAGCACATGAATGGTTCGAGTCAAAAAAAGAGAATATGCCTTGAAGATGCTAAACCATTCCACCCAACCAAATCGGTCGAATCAAATGGCCACCCTTTGCATGCATGACTATGTGAGCATGACTGGTGGTCTCGTCTAAAATAATTAGTTCATCTCTTATATTCAGCCAAACACATGAATTGAATGGTTCAATCCCAAAAAAATTGAATGGTCCCAATCCATTCATACGATACCTTCAACCAAACGCATCCGACGGAGGGAGTAGTTGTATTTAAAAGTCGAGGGCGGGGCTTTTCCTGCGCGGTAGGCGGGGCAGTTCCGCCTAGTCGGTTCGATAGAGACACGAGAGGACGAGGGAGTAGGCTGCTGCAAACATAGGGTTGTGTGATTTGACAGTGAGTTATTGCTGGACAGGTGGGGCCCCGTGATTTGACTTGCCATTATCATTTTAACTGCGGCGCTACGACCGGCGTGAGTCTCCCGATTCCTGACCACCTCCATACAGGTGCCTCTCCCAATGCTCCACCATGTAGTAGTAGAGGATGGCTCTTGCATGAGAGCCCACTTCTCCACTTTTTCCTTGCCTCTCTTTCCTCCACATATGCAAAAAGGCCATGTAAAGCACACTATTGTACTTACTTGCTCCTACAGGTGCTTAAGCTTGCCACATAGGCATAAAGTCTGATGTGGCAAGTTAATCAAGAAGAGAGAGACTAGTTTGGTGACCCAAGGAAGAAACGGTGCTAAGCGCGTGTGCCTAGGTGAAAAGACAATTTTGAGTATATAGCTAATTAAATGAAGCAAACTTAGCAACACCATTTCATTGGAAGAGGTCACTCCTTGGCAAATGCAATAAATACTAGTACTCCCTGTGTCCCATTATATAAGAATGTTTTTGACACTACACTAGCTAGTGTCAAAAACGTTCTTATATTATGGGACGGAGGGAGTACGAAGAAAGAGATAGAGAGGAGTAAAAAAATACACTTATAGCCAACCTTATAGCCAACCTTGTTGTAGTATGAGTGACTAAGTGATGACTATGTATGACATGCCAAAATCAGATAGCCTAATGCACCGTGTTAAATCTCCAAGGGCGCGAACACGCGAGCGACGCGACAGTCGTGGTAGGCGCGACCATGATACGGGCTGCTGGCAGCCCTTGGATCTGAGATCAAACGGTCGCATGCTAAGTTGCTGAAAATTTAAGAATAACCCTCCAGGATAAGATATTCACCCATAGGTCTAGAATCACGCCATGCAACCGTTCGATCTCGAATCCAAGGGCTCTTGGAAGCCCGTGTCATGGGAGAATGGAAAGCCACTACCCTGCCGTTCGCACGCTGGCAGTTCGCTCCTACTCTTTCCCGCACGTCCTTTAATACTACGGCGGTTTGCTCCTAGTCGTCCCGTCCATTCACATTACGGCAGTTCCACTAATCCTAACCCTCCTCCCAAATCCATGGCGTCCCAAATCTCCCCAATCGGCGGTGAGTACAAGGTTAGAACCATCACCGGCGATGAGTTCGACGTCATCTACACCCGTACTTCCGCGACGGTGAAAGGATGCCTTTCTCGCTTCAGACGCATGTTCGAAAAATCACATGATGAGTGGGTCGCTGGGCTAGATGTTGAGTACACCACAGTCATGGGACGAGAGAACGATCTAAAGGACGAAGAGAGGAAGAAGCCCGCCGTGATCCAGGTTTGCATACATAACCTTTGCTTGGTCTACCACATATGCCATGCCGACGTTGAGTGCCAGGATTTTAAGAACTTCCTCAAGGACAAAACAGTCAAATTCGTTACTGTAAACTTTAAGAACGGCAAAGAAGTCCTACGTCGGATAGGCCTCGTTGTAGGCAACCCCTTCGACCTCCAGAAGAATTGGCTGGTGCTCTCTCGTCAGCCCTCAATGCTGACCCTGGCAAGAGCCATGGTTCATCCTTCGTACCGCAAACTGGAGAAACCTCATTACACGTTTCATCGTCATGATGGCAGCAGAATGTACTAGATATAGACCACATCCACTACGCTGCAATGGATGGCTACCTTTGTTTCAATATCTACAAGGGTTGGATGAAGAGCAACAGCCAAGTTAGCGGTTCAAGCAAAGAAGTATTGGCCAAGAGGAAGAGGGACAAGGACAAAGTCGAGGACGTGGACGAGGACTCCGAGTAAGGTGGCAGTGTTGTTGCTCATGGCGGTTCTAAACTTCTAATGCACTGTCTACCGGATTAGTTGCATAGTTTAATTTCAGGTGTGCTTAGTTTAATTTGAGGGGTGTGTTGTGCTGAGCCCCCAGCAGAACTATGTTATGTTTCTTCTCGTTACTTTAACTCTTCAGTATGTACATACTAGTACTAGTATTTCTTTAATAGAATTTAGCACCCCAATTAAGCACGTACTAACTTTTTTAATAGTACTATATGCATAATTTGGCGACGAGCGCTCTCTATACGTACCACCTTTTTAAAAAAATTCAATTTTTGCTCCATGGCGCAATCCATCGATAGTGGAGTACTACTGTACAAAAGTATACATTTTTTAAAAGGCTAGTGTACTGTTCATCACATATATATATAGCCAGTTAAATTCTCAACCTAGAACGACGTGCATGCCATGTAGTAAACCGATCCGGAGGAAGTATAGTAAAAATGAGATGATTTTACCCAGCGATCGGTGGGGGAGCATGGCCTGTCATGCGGTCCCACGTGTCTTGATGTACCAAGGCGATGCGCGTGTCCCTCTTGAGGCAGAAGCAATACCAGTACGTGGTTTGAGATGATGTCGAACCGAAGTGTGAAATAATGGTTGCTTCGTCCGTCTGGGAAGGTGCGGCATTGTAATTTGACGTCTCATTGCTCATTACTAACACTACGCCAGTACGAGTGGGGTGCGTCCCCCTGCTGTTCTGCACTGTTATTTGGTGCTTGACACGTCGACCCGGTTGCTCTATGTCCCACATGTCGGCGACAGGAAGTACAGAATTCATGAAAGGGAGCATCGATGGAGGAGTATACTACGGAATTCATGAAAGGGAGCGACTTAGCTTTGGAAAAATCTGTTTTTAAGGAGTACGTACCCACTAGGGTTTATAGGGCTCATCTAAAAAACATTCATTTTTCCGTTTGATAAGTCTCAGTTCTAGTACTATACTAGTAGTAGTACCATTACATGTTGGATTTCGAGGTGCGTTAGATCACCCAACGCAAGCAGTGTCAAGAGAAAACTAAACAATGCATGTACAAGTTCATGGAAATTTAGTGGTCATTCATGCATTTGTTCTAATTAACGCCTCGGTAAACATAACTTTTTGAGAAAAACGAGCGTACTATGCAAACTACAAAATTAATTCGACCACTCACCGTCTACCTATTGGAAATATGCTCTAGAGACAATAATAAATTAGTTATTATTATATTTCCTTGTTCATGATAATCGTTTATTATCCATGCTATAATTGTATTGAAAGGAAACTCAGATACATGTGTGGGTACATAGACAACACCATGTCCCTAGTAAAGCCTCTAGTTGACTAGCTCGTTGATCAACAGATGGTTACGGTTTCCTGACCATGGACATTGGATGTCATTGATAACGGGATCACATCATTAGAAGAATGATGTGATGGACAAGACCCAATCCTAAGCCTAGCACAAAGATCGTAGTTCGTATGCTAAAGCTTTTCTAATGTCAAGTATCATTTCCTTAGACCATGAGATTGTGCAACTCCCGGATACCGTAGGAATGCTTTGGGTGTACCAAACATCACAATGTAACTGGGTGGCTATAAAGGTGCACTACAGGTATCTCTGAAAGTGTCTGTTGGGTTGGAACGAATCGAGACTGGGATTTGTCACTCCGTGTGACGGAGAGGTATCTCTGGGCCCACTCGGTAGGACATCATCATAATGTGCACAATGTGACCAAGGAGTTGATCACGGGATGATGTGTTACGGAATGAGTAAAGAGACTTGCCGGTAACGAGACTGAACAAGGTATCGGTATACCGACGATCGAATCTCGGGCAAGTACAATACCGTTAGACAAAGGGAATTGAATACGGGATCGATTGAGCCCTTGACATCGTGGTTCATCCGATGAGATCAACGTGGAACATGTGGGAGCCAACATGGGTATCCAGATCCCGCTGTTGGTTATTGACCGGAGAACGTCTCGGTCATGTCTACATGTCTCCCGAACCCGTAGGGTCTACACACTTAAGGTTCGATGACGCTAGGGTTATAAAGGAAGTTTGTATGTGGTTACTGAATGTTGTTCGGAGTCCCGGATGAGATCCCGAACATCACGAGGAGTTCCGAAATGGTCCGGAGGTAAAGATTTATATATGGGAAGTCATGTTTTGGTCACCGGAAAGGTTTCGGGTTTTATTGGTAACGTACCGGGACCACCGGGAGGGTCCCGGGGGTCCACCAAGTGGGGCCACCAGCCCCGGAGGGCTGCATGGGCCAAGTGTGGGAAGGGACCAGCCCCAGGTGGGCTGGTGCGCCCCCCCCCCCCCCACAAGGGCCCAAGGCGCCTAGGGTTTGGGGAGGGGGCGCCCCACCTTGCTTGGGGGGCAAGTTTCCCCCTCTCCACCCCTTGGCCGCCACCTAGATGGGATCTAGGGCTGGCCACCGCCCCCTAGGGGTGGAAACCTAGGTGGGGGCGCAGACCCCTCTCCCCCTATATATAGTGGAGGCGTAGGAGTAGCCCAACACATGAGTTTCTTCCTCTTTGGCGCATCCCTACCTCTCTTACTCCTCCTCTCCCGCGGTGCTTGGCGAAGCCCTGCAGGATTGCCACGCTCCTCCATCACCACCATGCCGTTGTGCTACTGCTGGATGGAGTCTTCCTCAACCTCTCCCTCTCTCCTTGCTGGATCAAGGCGTGGGAGACATCACCGGGCTGTACGTGTGTTGAACGCGGAGGTGCCGTCCGTTCGGCACTAGGATCTTCGGTGATTTGGATCACGACGAGTATGACTCCTTCAACCCTGTTCTCTTGAACGCTTCCGCTTAGTGATCTACAAGGGTATGTAGATGCACTCTCCTTCCCCTCGTTGCTGGTTTCTCCATAGATAGATCTTGGTGACACGTAGGAAAATTTTGAATTTCTGCTACGTTCCCCAACAGTGGCATCATGAGCTAAGTTTATTGCGTAGATTCTTTGCACGAGTAGAACACAAAGTAGTTGTGGGCGTTGATTTTGTTCAATATGCTTACCGTTACTAGTCCAATCTTGTTTCGACTGTATTGTGGGATGAAGCAGCCCGGACCGACCTTACACGTACTCTTACGTGAGACAGGTTCCACCGACTGACATGCACTTGGTGCATAAGGTGGCTAGCGGGTGCCAGTCTCTCCCACTTTAGTCGGAACGGATTCGATGAAAAGGGTCCTTATGAAGGGTAAATAGCAATTGACATATCACGTTGTGGTTGTTGCGTAGGTAAGAAACGTTCTTGCTAGAAACCCATAGCAGCCACGTAAAACATGCAAACAACAATTAGAGGACGTCTAACTTGTTTTTGCAGGGTATGCTATGTGATGTGATATGGCCAAGAAGAATGTGATGAATGATATGTGATGTATGAGATTGATCATGTTCTTGTAATAGGAATCACGACTTGCATGTCGATGAGTATGACAACCGGCAGGAGCCATAGGAGTTGTCTTAATTTATTGTATGACCTGCATGTCATTGAACAACGCCATGTAATTACTTTACTTTATTGCTAACCGGTAGCCATAGTAGTAGAAGTAATAGTTGGCGAGACAACTTCATGAAGACACGATGATGGAGATCATGATGATGGAAATCATGGTGTCATGCCGGTGACGATGATGATCATGGAGCCCCGAAGATGGAGATCAAAAGGAGCAAAATGATATTGGCCATATCATGTCACTATTTGATTGCATGTGATGCTTATCATGTTTATGCATCTTGTTTGCTTAGAACGACGGTAGTAAATAAGATGATCCCTTATTAAAATTTCAAGAAAGTGTTCCCCCTAACTGTGCACCATTGCGAAAGTTCGTTGTTTCGAAGCACCACGTGATGATCGGGTGTGATAGATTCTTACGTTCACATACAACGGGTGTAAGCCAGATTTACACACGCGAAACACTTAGGTTAACTTGACGAGCCTAGCATGTACAGACATGGCCTCGGAACACAAGAGACCGAAAGGTCGAGCATGAGTCGTATAGTAGATACGATCAACATGAAGATGTTCACCGATGATGACTAGTCCGTCTCACGTGATGATCGGACACGGCCTAGTTGACTCGGATCATGTAATCACTTAGATGACTAGAGGGATGTCTATCTGAGTGGGAGTTCATGAGATGAACTTAATTATCCTGAACATAGTCAAAAGATCTTTGCAAATTATGTCGTAAGCTCGCGCTTTAGTTCCACTGTTTAGATATGTTCCTAGAGAAAATATAGTTGAAAGTTGACAGTAGTGATTATGCGGACAGTAGAAAGCTTATGTCCTTAATGCACCGCTCAGTGTGCTGAACCCCAAACGTCATTTGTGGATGTTGTGAACATCGGACATACATGTTTTGATAACTACGTGACAGTTCAGTTAAACGGTTTAGAGTTGAGGCACCAAAGACGTTTTCAAAACGTCACGGAACATATGAGATGTTTCGAGGGCTGAAATTGGGATTTCAGGCTCGTGCCCATGTCAAGAGGTATAAGACCTCCGACAATTTTCATAGCCTGCAAACTAACGGAGAAAAGCTCAATCGTTGAGTTTGTGCTCAGATTGTCTGAGTGCAACAATCACTTGAATCGAGTGGGAGTTGATCTTCCAGATGAGATAGTGATGTTTCTCCAAAGTCATTGCCACCAAGCTGCTAGAGCTTCGTGATGAACTATAACATATCAGGGATAGATGATCCTTGAGGTATTCACGATGTTTGACACCACGAAAGTAGAAATCAAGAAGGAGCATCAATTATTGATGGTTGGTGAAACCACTAGTTTGAAGAAGGGCAAGGGCAAGAAGGGACACTTCATGAAACGGCAAATCAGTTGCTACTCCAGTGAAGAAACCCAAGGTTGAACCCAAACCCGAGACTAAGTGCTTCTGTAATAAGGGGAACAGCCACTGGAGCAGAATTACCCTAGATACTTGGTAGATAAGAAGGCTGGCAAGGTCGATAGAAGTATATTGGATATACATTATGTTAATGTGTACTTTACTAGTACTCGTAGTAGCACCAGGGTATTAGATACCGGTTCGGTTGCTAAGTGTTAGTAACTCGAAATAAAAGCTACGGAATAAACGGAGACTAGCTAAAGGTGAGCTGACGATACGTGTTGGAAGTGTTTCCAAGGTTGATGTGATCAAGCATCGCATGCTCCCTCTACCATCGAGATTGGTGTTAAACCTAAATAATTGTTATTTGGTGTTTGCGTTGAGCATAGACATGATTGGATTATGTCTGTCGCAATATGGTTATTCATTTATGGAGAATAATGGTTACTCTGTTTATTTGAATAACACCTTCAATGGTCTAGCACCTAAAAGGAATGGTTTATTGAATCTCGATCGTAGTGATACACATTTTCATGCCAAAAGATATAAGATAGTAATGATAGTACCACGTACTTGTGGCACTGCCATGTAAGTCATATTGGTGTAAAACGCATGATGAAGCTCCATGTTGATGGATCTTTGGACTCACTCGTTTTTGAAAGTTTGAGACATGCAAACCATGTCTATTGGTGTATACGCATGAAGAAACCCCATGCAGATGGATCGTTTGGACTCACTTGATTTTGAATCACTTGAGATATGCAAATCATACCACATAGGCAAGATGACTAAAAAGCCTCGTTTTCAGTAAAATGGAACAAGATAGCAACTTGTTGGAAGTAATACATTTTGATGTGTGCAGTCCAATAAGTGCTAAGGCACGCAGTGGATATCGTTATGTTCTTACTTCACGGATGATTTGAGTAGATACTGAGTATATTTGCTTGATGAAACACAAGTCTGAATTATTGAATGGTTCAAGTAATTTCAGAGTGAAGTTGAAGACTTCGTGACAAGAGGATAAAATGTCTATGATATGATCATAGAGATGAGTATCTGAGTTACGAGCTTTGGCACGCAATTAAGACATTGTGGAAATTGTTTCACAATTAATACCGCCTGGAACACCATAGTGTGATGGTGTGTCCGAACATCATAGTTGCACCCTATTAGATATGGTGCGTACCATGATGTCTCTTATCGAATTACCACTATCGTTCATGGGTTAGGCATTAGAGACAACCACACTCACTTTAATAGGCCACCACGTAATTCCATTGAGATGACACTGTTTGAACTATGGTTTGGAGAAACCTAAGTTGTCGTTTCTTAAAAGTTTGGGGCTGCGACGCTTATGTGAAAAAGTTTCATCGTGATAAGCTCGAACCCAAAACGGATAAATACATCTTCATAGGATACCCAAAATGGTTGGGTATACCTCCTATCTCAGATCCGGAAGCAAAAGTAATTGTTTCTAGAAACGGGTCCTTTCTCGAGGAAAAGTTTCTCTCGAAAGAATTGAGTGGGAGGATGGTGGAGACTTGATGAGGTTATTGAACCGTCACTTCAACTAGTGTGTAGCAGGGCACAGGAAGTTGTTCCCGTGGCGCCTACACCAATTGAAGTAGAAGCTTATGATAGTGATCATGAAGTTTCGGATCAAGTCACTACCGAACCTCATAGGACGACAAGGACACGTACTGCTTGGGAGTGGTACGGTGATCCTGCCTTGAAGGTCATGTTGCTAGACAACAATGAACCTACAAGCTATGGAGAAGCAATGGTGGGCCCATATTCCGACAAATGGTTAGAAGCCATGAAATCCGAGATAGGATCCATGTATCGGAACAAAGCATGGACTTTGGTGGACTTGCCCGATGATCGGCAAGCCATTGAGATAAATGGATCTTTAAGAAGAAGACGTACGTGGACGATAATGTCACCGTCTATGAAGCTCGACTTGTGGCGAAGAGTTTTTCACAAGTTCAAGGAGTTGACTACAATGATATTTTCTCATCCGTAGCGATGCTTAAGTCCGTCAGAATCATGTTAGCATTAGCTGCATTTATGAAATCTAGCAGATGGATGTCAAAACGAGTTTCCTTACCAGTCTTTGTAAGGAAAGGTTGTATGTGATACAATCAGAAAGGTTTTGTCGATCCTAAGGATGCTAAAAGGTATGCTAGCTCCAGCGATCCTTCCATGGACTGGAGTAAGCATCTCGGAGTTGGAATATGTACTTTGATAAGATGATCAAAGATTTTGGGTTTATACAAAGTTTATGAGAAACTTGTATTTCCAAAGAAGTGAGTGGGAGCACTATAGAATTTCTGATGAGTATATGTTGTTGACATATTGTTGATCAGAAATGATGTAGAATTTTCTGTAAAGCATATAGCATTGTTTGAAAAGTGTTTTTCAATGGAAAACCTGAATTAAGCTACTTGAACATTGAGCATCAAGATCTATGAGGATAGATCAAAAACCGCTTAATGGTACTTTCAAATGAGCATATACCTTGACATGATCTTGAAGGTGTTCAAGATGGATCAGTCAAAGAAGGAGTTCTTGCCTGAGATGTAAGGTATGAAGTTAAGACTTAAAGCTCGACCACGGCAGAACAGAGAGAAAGGACGAAGGTCGTCCCCTATGCTTTAGACGTAGGCTCTATAGTATGCTATGCTGTGTACCGCACCGGAAGTGTGCCTTGCCATGAGTCAGTCAAGGGATACAGGAATGATCCAGGAACGGATCATTGGACAGCGGTCAAAATTGTCCTTGGAGTAAATAAGGACATGTTTCTCGATTATGGAGGTGATAAAGAGTTCGGCGTAAAGGGTTACGTCGATGCAAGCTTTAACACCTATCCGAATGACTCTGAGTAGCAAACCGGATACGTATAGTGGAGCAACCATTTGGAATAGCTCCAAGTGGAGCGTGGAAGCAGCATTTACAATATGACCTAGAAATTTGGGAAGTACATACGGATCTGAATGTTGCAGACCCGTTGACTAAAACCTCTCTCACAAGCAAAACATGATCAAACCCCAGAACTCATTGAGTCTTAATCACATGGTGATGTGAACTAGTTTAGTGACACTAGTAAACTCTTTGGATGTCGGTCACATGGCGATGTGACCTATCAGTGTTAATCACATGGTGATGTGAACTAGACTATTGACTCTAGTGCAAGTGGGAGACTGTTGGAAATATGCTCTAGAGACAATAATAAATTAGTTATTATTATATTTCCTTGTTCATGATAATCGTTTATTATCCATGCTATAATTGTATTGAAAGGAAACTCAGATACATGTGTGGGTACATAGACAACACCATGTCCCTAGTAAAGCCTCTAGTTGACTAGCTCGTTGATCAACAGATGGTTACGGTTTCCTGACCATGGACATTGGATGTCGTTGATAACGGGATCACATCATTAGAAGAATGCTGTGATGGACAAGACCCAATCCTAAGCCTAGCACAAAGATCGTAGTTCGTATGCTAAAGCTTTTCTAATGTCAAGTATCATTTCCTTAGACCATGAGATTGTGCAACTCCCGGATACCGTAGGAACGCTTTGGGTGTACCAAACGTCACAACGTAACTGGGTGGCTACAAAGGTGCACTACAGGTATCTCTAAAAGTGTCTGTTGGGTTGGCACGAATCGAGACTAGGATTTGTCACTCCGTGTGACGGAGAGGTATCTCTGGGCCCACTCGGTAGGACATCATCATAATGTGCACAATGTGACCAAGGGGTTGATCACGGGATGATGTGTTATGGAACGAGTAAAGAGACTTGCCGGTGATGAGATTGAACAAGGTATCGGTATACCGACGATCAAATCTCGGGCAAGTACAATACCGTTAGACAAAGGGAATTGAATACGGGATCGATTGAGCCCTTGACATCGTGGTTCATCCGATGAGATCATCGTGGAACATGTCGGAGCCAACATGGGTATCCAAATCCCGCTGTTGGTTATTGATCGGAGAACGTCTCGGTCATGTCTACATGTCTCCCGAACCCGTAGGGTCTACACACTTAAGGTTCGATGACGCTAGGGTTATAAAGGAAGTTTGTATGTGGTTACCGAATGTTGTTCATAGTCCCGGATGAGATCCCGGACATCACGAGGAGTTCCGGAATGGTCCGGAGGTAAAGATTTATATATGGGAAGTCCTGTTTTGGTCACCGGAAAAGTTTCGGGTTTTATCGGTAACGTACCGGGACCACCGGGAGGGTCCCGGGGGTCCACCAAGTGGGGCCACCAGCCCCGGAGGGCTGCATGGGCCAAGTGTGGGAGGGGACCAGCCCCAGGTGGGCTGGTGCGCCCCCCCCCCCACAAGGGCCCAAGGTGCCTAGGGTTTGGGGAGGGGGCGCCCCGCCTTTCTTGGGGGGCAAGTTTCCCCCTCTCCACCCCTTGGCCGCCCCCCTAGATGGGATCTAGGGCTGGCCGCCGCCCCTAGGGGTGGAAACCTAGGTGGGGGCGCAGCCCCCTCTCCCCCCTATATATAGTGGAGGCGTAGGAGCAGCCCAACACATGAGTTTCTTCCTCTATTGGCGCAGCCCTACCTCTCTTACTCCTCCTCTCCCGCGGTGCTTGGTGAAGCCCAGCAGGATTGCCACGCTCCTCCATCACCACCATGCCGTTGTGCTGCTGCTGGATGGAGTCTTCCTCAACCTCTCCCTCTCTCCTTGCTGGATCAAGGCGTTGGAGACGTCACCGGGCTGTACGTGTGTTGAACGCGGAGGTGCCGTCCGTTCGGCACTAGGATTTTCGGTGATTTGGATCACGACGAGTACGACTCCTTCAACCCCGTTCTCTTGAACGCTTCCGCTTAGCGATCTACAAGGGTATGTAGATGCACTCTCCTTCCCCTCGTTGCTGGTTTCTCCATAGATAGATCTTGGTGACACGTAGGAAAATTTTGAATTTCTGCTACGTTCCCCAACACTACCTTGGTTGGAAAGATCTTGAAATTGAGCCATAAACTGGAAAGGAGGGAGTAGTAAATTTTGTCTCGATTACTATTTGTGGCCTTGTATAGATGCAAAATGTATTTTTTTTATAGTGGCCTTTTATAAGTAAATAGAGGGAGTACTAACCAAAGTACGTAGTAGGGACGAGGAGTAAACAGAGGAGTAGTAAAATTTTCTCCTCGTGCTGCGAGCCACCGCGCACGTGGGCGAGGGAGCGGGCATAAAGGCGTACAATAGTACTCCAGCTTCACCTCATCCTGCGAGCCACCGCGCCCGTGGGCGGGGGAGACGGCGTACTAAGCAAGTTTCTCCTCGTTCTGTGAGTTGACGGGACACATCAAAAGTACTCTAGTGTATAGAGCCTTGCCTCTAAGGTAGGCCCCACATGGTTTGCCTCTTTTTTTAATTTAACATAACGCGTCAAGTCGCAATTTGTTTGTTCACCCATGGTAGACGATCCTCCCTCCACCAAGTGGACAACCAGTACACGTGCCAAATTACCACGTGGGCTGCCTTTTTCGTACAGAAATGAGCTCCACCGTGTACCCGCGCGGGTGTGGTTGGGAAAGAGACGGGAGTACGTGCGCCATGCGTGCACCTCTTCTCTTCGTGCACGTCCCCCACCTACGTGTGTGTGTGAGAGAGAGATACAAACCTAGACATAATGCGCCGTCCATCCCCATGCCTCCGCCCAGTCCGACCACCGATCACCACCACAGCACCACGCCCCACTCCTCCTCACCTTATCTCTCATATTTCTCCCTCCATTTTTATATACAAGGGGCCACTATCAAAATTACAATTTGCAGATATACAAGGCCACTAACACTAATCGGTGCAATATTAATGGTGTTTGCCTCGTGGTACTAGCAAAGGAGGACATTAATTATCCCTTGCATGCATGCGGGAGTTTGTAAAAAAATGCATCTTGATGTTCCGTGCAATGCACGGGCATCTTGCTAGTCCATGAAAACAACACATGGCAAAATTCCATGGTGAATGAGGGATTTGAATCTATTGGGAGGGGTTGTTTGGATCTTGCCCGGGGTAGCAAAAATATTGGCGACCCTTTTGTCCACCGGTGCCTTTGCCGCCGATGAACAAGGAACGGCTCGGGTGCTCATGATGTCATGCATCCTCCAGCGCGCACGTTGGAGACGAGCTCGCACGAGTTGTGTTTTTTTGTCCCACAACGCTGCCCGAGCCGCCTGCAGATCGACCGGCGACCCGCAAATTACGCCATCCAACCGTAGCCGCACACATTATGACAGCAACTCAACCAACCGGACGAAATTCACGCAAACACGTAGATAAACTGATACTCATTCACGCAACCACTGGAGTATTTCATATAAACAACGATGGAAATCATATAAAATACCGGACTTTCACACAAACATGACGGATTCATTACATTCAAATGAACTACGTGGTGCTAGTTCTGGACAGCACAGGTATATAATACATGGCCTAAATGGTCGCCCACCGATCGTTTTGTGTTCCTCATGTCCGGCAGCATGATCATCGGACTGTCGGGAGCCTGGGAGGTATATGCTTCAGTGCAAAGGACGGCTCGCTTCCCCACTGCCCAACTGATATCATTGGCTGGTGCCAAAGATGATGGTGGCCGGCACCGGTTCGACTTCATCACCGGCCACTACTTCGCCATGGCCGGCACCGGCTCGAGTTCATCCTAACATTGACCTCTTCCGTGGAGCCCATGCGGGGTCGACGAAGGTCCTCGCAACAAAATGATCCGGCAAGACACCTGCTGTGTACGCCGGCGTCGCCTCCACGGTGGCCTTCATGGGACCCAAGCGGCGGCGGCCTCCCGTGTTCTACTTCTCCTCGATGATGGCGGCGGACGCGGAGGCGCTGGCCACCGACTCGTCGCTCTCCGCGCACCCGACTTCTGTCGCTGCTTGCATGGCGCGGCCGCCAGCATGGGAGTCTCAGCCACAGAAACAGGAGACGCGGTACGAGGCGGCGACGTGGACGGCAGCAACGACGCTCGTGCGCTGCTCCTCGTCGAGCTGGCCTGGAGTGGCGAGTTGCTGAACCACGCGCCGGCTTGGGGCGGCAACTAGCTCCGTCGGGCAAGGGGAGGGAGGTGGATCAGCGAGCTGCATAGCTCATATCCGGCGGGCTACCCAACCGGCTTGGATGCGGAATAACTACTCTTCGTAAGCCATTGTAAGAGTGGAAAAAATAGTGGAGGAGATAGGGGAGCGGCGGAGGTGTGCGATTCTTGGCCGGCGTTTGGCCTCATTTAAATAGGAGATTAAATAGACGGCGGACGGGAGGAGCTCGGCCGGCATTGCATTTAACGCTGGCCCGGTCATGAACGGACGTGTGTCCAGAGTGGGTTTCTCGGCTTCCACACGGGCGGGTTTCATGGAGGCGTTTGAATGCGGCACGGAGGCGTGTTCAGCCGGGCGTGACGCGAGTGGCGCCCTCGACTCTGACCTAGGACACCGCGCCGTTCTTCCACTGATGTGTGGGCTCTTTAGGTGCATGGCCTGCATGTCAGTGACCCAACGCAGGCAGCGCACAACAGAGGAACCTTTGGTGGGCCGGGGCGGTCAGAAGCGGGCATTTCATAAACCGATGATTTTTCATTGAGTGTGATGTCATCTTTTTCATGTAGTTAAGCGTGTGTCTTGCGTCGTGTGTTGTGTGCATGCAGGCGTGCGAGTGTTGCGTGCGTGCAAGGGTGCGTTTCAGTGTTGCATGCATGGGTGCGTACGTGCAAGGTCAGTGTTGCATGCATGGGTGCGTACGTGCGTGTGTTCGTGAGTGCATGTGTACATGTCAGTGTTGCATGCCAGCATGCGTGCGTGTGTATGTTATGTGTATGTGTCAGTGTTGCATGCCTACATGTGTGTGTGTCTTGCGTGCGTGCATGTGTACGTGCAGGGTGAGGCTACACGTCAGTCGATTGACTTTTTCATCTCTGGTCATTAGATTTTCTAGCCGTTGGATACGAAATCAAGGGCCTCCAGTTTATCATCAAACTCCATCCCCCCTCCCCCCGAGCCGCCAGCCACCACCAGCCGAACCGCCCGCCCCCGCCGCCTGCGGCTGGCCCGCCCTCCCCGAAACCACTCCCCACCACCGGTCCGCCGCTGCACCTTCGAGAGAGTGGGACAACATATATGATCTTGAGATTTTACGAAGTCACCATAGGTGCCTCGTAGTCAAGTGGAACGTCTCCTCCCACTGAACGTACATCGCCGAAAAATACTGAAATTAACACAAGATAAATGCGAGCATCGGGACTTTAACCTTGGTGGGCTCGAGAAATCACTGTCCTCTAACCATCCAACCACATGTTGGTTAGCACGACAAAATGTATGTGGTGACCGTGATGAGCTTATTCTAAAGTCCAGTGACCATATCGTGCTTTCGCTTCAAATACAATGACCGTAAGTGTCGTCAACAAAATACGGAGCACGCATCAAATGCAAAGTCCGTCAGTGTCATCAACAAAATATGGAGACGTATCATGAGCTAGATACCGTTGTACTATTGTATATGCTTATTTTCTTAGTGGCCGATTGTGTGTGTGGTGTGGTGGGCACATCATTTCTAGTTGTGGTGGGTCAACATGAAGACTCATGGGTCGGTTCCATCCTGCACCACATATAGGTTGGACCGAGACGTGTTATACGGAGACCCATGTGGAGGACTCGGCGTACAACACGAAGCTACCAGAGTCACGGAGGACTCTATCCCCACTGGTGACAAGCCGACTGTATATGATTTGTAACCCTAGGCCCTTAGTATGTTATACAAGCTTGGGGGCTAGTTCGTCGATAGTATATACACACGCACAATGCCTGGTATTCATGTGTACTTTGTACACACCCCTAACACTAATATACAGTACCAGGAGTAGGCTCTTTCTTCAACTGCAAGGGTCTGATCCGAACTAGGGTAAAACTTTGCCTCATATTACCATCCAGCCTAACATCCAAGGATATCCTACCGAATGATATGATGAAATCATATCTGCCAACTACTATTAGAGAGGTGTGTCGGGGGGGCAATGTGTGCGAGAGAGGCCTAAAGATAATGTGTGTGCGGGAGACACGTAGGCACATATATGTGCGTATAGAGGGCTAGTAGAGACCGTGCATGTGTATATATGCATGTGAGAGAAATAGTGTTTTCCAACTGAGATTAGTGAAAAGAGTGGTACATAGTAGTCAGAAAGAGAGATAGAGAAACAGAGAGAGCATGTGCGTGAGACACCCCGACACCTTGAGAGAGATTGTGAGCATGTGTGAAAGAGAAATGCCGATGCATATAAAGTGTGTGCACTTATGCGTTAGATAGAGAGATATCTACGTGTAAAAGGCGGTTCTACGCATTAAATTAAAATATAAATGGCATTATTATTTTTGAATGAGATCATGAATTTTGCAAAATTGCGTATGGACGAAAATCGGTCTATCAGACACCCATACTCTATTGAATTCTAGCATGTGCATGTGTTTATTTCATATTATCAATCCATAGAGTGAGAGCGGTTTGAAATACAGGCAATGGATGCTTTTGCAATTCATATATAAACATTAATTAGTGCACTCCATGTTGTTAGTGTGAAGCACTTTATACATTTGTTACTTGCATGGATACATTCCAAATTTCTAGCTACGAAATAAAATACATGTCAAATTCAACATAAAGGGGGTTTCGAAGATTCGAATTCATAGGAAGTGCATTCATCTATTTGAACCCGAGATAATGGCATTTGTAAATCAGATGTAAAAGGGGGCATCAATCTTTGTTGTGAGTTTGAACATGGTATATATATTCATACGCATATCTAACTCTTTTTTTTGCAACCAAGGAGATTATACCTGGAACCATGCATGAACTGAGGTAAGTTGCATATTTTTTAATATATACTCGTGTACAATGTATATTAAAATGTAACCCCTCCATTCCAAAATAATCGTAGCTTTAGGATTTTCAAGAGTAAGGATTTGTGAAGTTTGACAAATCCTGAAAGTTCAATTCAAGAGAACTGAAAACGTTAATGCTTCTGCTCCCAAATATTGAACGAAGCGCCAAATAGGCCCCTGGTCACCCGAAACCGCGCGAGACTAATGTTTTGGTGGTAGGAAATTACTGTCCTGACTCTGGCCCGTGTAGCCTATCGGCCCGATGTCCAAAGGTCTAAACCGGGGTAGGTTTGTAACTTCACCAAGACGCCAGTCTCAACCGCCTCCGAGAAGCATTCATACGCCGTGGGCACCTAAACACCCATGCGCTCGGCCGAAATCTATCCCGCCCACATTTGGGACACCTGACATGACTGTCCTACCCCCAACCCGCAATATGTCCGAAATTTTAGATGGAGGCAAAGTTTGTAACTTTCCCCAAATTTCAAACAAGCGCGTCTCAAACCGAAACATTGTTCCCCCTTAGTTCCCTGCCTTCCTTCGTTTCCCCATTCATACTCCGTGGGAATGAAAACGCCCTCTCCACCAGCCGCGAAACCCCAACCTCCTCCGTTCTCCACCCCATAGCGGCCAATCCACCGCCGCCCTCCTCCATCACGCCGGAGCCGGTACCCCGACGTCGTCGTCCAACGCAACCGCAACCGCAACGCCCTCAAGGACTTAGCAGCTGAAGCCGAGGCAGAGCTGCCTCCACGACGCCGATGCCGACGTGCACCATACCAGAACCACTCCGACCATGCCGTCCTGCGCCTCACTGCTGTGGCTCCACTGTCGCAACCGTCCACCGCACCGGAGCTATTCCCGCTACGCTGTCGTTCACCGACTCGGATCTGCTTCCCCGCCGCTGATAGACGGCCACCGCACCACACTCAACAACTTGGCCATGGGTTCGTCCAAGGCTGCACCGTCCTCCACAACTTCTGGTTTTCGACGAACAACAAGATCGCCAGAAAAACAGAAGGAGGACACAGCACTGCCAGCAGAAAGAGGTACTCCTCTTCCCTTATTCGTGCAAATCTTACGTCTCCGCTCACACCGTATTCATCCCACAAAAGAAACTAGTTGAGTGCTTCTTACTGCATCTTCTTCGTGATACTAAATGCACAAGGTTTCCTCCCTTTTACTATTTCACCTTTGCTAGAGGTCAGTAGCCCGCCTGGATTTCAATTCAGGGTCAGTCGAACCATAATTAAAAGAAGCAGCACCCGCTTAGGCGCGCGGAGCACCTAGTCCGCCTGTTCCCCGGGGAAATGGCGCATCGGTGTATCATAGGGGTGTGGGGTGCAGGAGCTGCTTGCGCCCGATATGGAGGTCGGTGGGGCTTGAATGGATGGCCGGGGGGCGGTGCCAAGCACGGCGGTGCGGTGAGGTCGAGGGGAGGGCGCAGGCAGGGGAGGAATACTGGGCCGATGGTCGCTGGCGTTTCGAGGAAGATCGTCAACACTGACTGGCTGGAGGTAGATGAAGGCGATCTCCCCGTTCTTTGTACATCGGACGATGCAGAAAAAATGGACTGACCTATTTGCTTTCAGTCGACTGCTATTTTCATATAATCCTGTAGTAATTGAGTGTGCCATGCATGTTGTAGAGCTATCATATGTCTCCCGTCATTTATTTCTCACCGACCTGCTATCTGCTACCTTTACACTGTACTAATTGTGCACACACTTCACCCATACTCACACTATTGTTTTTTTATGCATGGGTATTTCAGACTCTGACGCAGTGTTGATGAATGCAGAAAAGAAAAGACAGAAGTCGCTCCAGTGTAATTCGAAGATAAGCAGTAAGCGTTTCAACGCTCTAATGGGTGCAGTGTCAGCAGTTGGAGACAGTAAAAGTAGCTCTGCAGTTGATGATCTCAATTGCCACACACAACCATCCCAGGTGCTTGCTTTAACTTTGTGCTGTCAAATGTGGTTGCCTGTTGCATATGTGTCTAGCTTGTATTGCTTCCAATTTGGTTAAATTGCATCTGCTTACTTTACACATTATACCTTTGATAATGACATGCCTTCCTGTTTTTGATACATACTACATATGTCTATTAACCATGTTCGTACATCAAATGCTCTTTTGTCTCCCTCGTCAATCACTTATGACGAGACAGTCACCCGGGTGGGTTACTGTGACACGCCCTACTCGTTTAAAGAGTGCAGTGTCATCCTCCCCCACATGATTCTCAAGAAACAGCAAGGCTAAATGAAGATAGTCAACGCAGCTCTCTAGTTGATCACCGCAATTCCCCCACACCACCATCATAGGTGCTTGCTCTTACTTGGCAGTGTGATATGTGGTTGCATGTTGCATATGGTGTCTACCTTGTAATGCTTCTAATTAGGGTAAATTGCATCTACTTAGTTAACACATTGTACCTGTGAATATGACATGCCTTCCTGTTTTTGGTACATACTACGTCTTTCTATTAACCATGTTCTTACATCAAACTACTTCTCTTGTGTATCCCTCATCAATGCTCCTAATTTGTTAAATTGTATCTCCTTAGCTTACACATTATACATGTGAATATGACACGCCTTCCTGTTTTTGGTACATACTACATCTGCCTATCACACCATGTTCTTACATCAAACTACTGTTCTTATGTATCCTGCGTCTATCGCTTATGATGAGACAGTCACGCGCGTGGGTTAATATGAGACGCAATACTCCTATAAAGAATGCAATTTCATCCTTTCCACATGATTCTCAAGAAACAGCAAGCCTAAATGAAGATATTGAACGTTGCTCTGTACCTGAAGACAGCACTTCCCCTACACCACCATCACAGGTGCTTGCTCCAACTTCGTAGTGTGATATGTGGTTGCATGTTGCATACGGTGTCTAGCTTGTAATGCTTCTAATTAGGGTAAATTGCATCTGCTTAGTTTACACACTATACCTGTGAATATGACATGCCTTCCTATTTTTGGTACACACTACATCTATGTGTTAACCTTGTTCTTACATGAAACTACCTCTCTTCGGTATCCTGCATCAATTACTTACGATGAGTCACCTTTATTCGTTGCATATTGCATATTATTTCTAGTTTGTTGCCATGTATTGCTTCTAATTTGGTCAAATACATTTGTTAGGGCACCCTTTTAATTTGGCAGAGTGGTTTCATCTTTCATATGGTTTCTAGCTTGCATCGATTCTAACAAGTTCAAGCACCTTGTGCTTAGTTTACACTTTATACATCATACATGTCAATATGTCACGCTGTCCTGTTTTTCATACATATTCCATCCTCCTATCATGCGGCTGCCTTACATGAAAGTAGTGTTCGTCAGTATCATGCATCAATAAGTTTTGAAGAGCAAAATTTATTCCTTTTTCTTGTGGGTTTGACTTGACAAGGCAAAATCAAGAAAGAGGAAGGAAAAGAGTAAGGAAGGCGATGATGGTGGTCCTCTACAGCAACGTAAATGGAGCATCTGTACCGATTCTCCTTGTACTGATAGTGCATTACATGGTCCAAGTCTCCGCTCCCCTACTCCACCATCCAAGGTGCTTTCTCTAACTTGGCAGTGTGATATCTGGTTGCATGTTGCATATGGTGTCTAGCTCGTATTGCTCCTAATTAGTGTAAACTGCATCTGCTTAGCTTACACATGATACATGTGAATATGACACGCTTTCCTATTTTTGGTACATACTATATCTATCTATCACACCATGTTCTTACATGAAACTACTCTTCTTGTGTATCCTGCATCAGTCACTTATGATGGGACACCTTTAAGTTGGCAGTGTGATATTGGTTTGCGTCTTGAATATGATTTCTAGCATGTATTGCTTCTAGTTTGATGAACGCCACCTATGACGAGACAGTTTTAACTTGGCAGAGTGATATTGATTGCACCTTCCATATGGTGTCTTGCAGTGTTCTAATTTGTTGAAGTGCCTTCTGCTTAGTTACCACATCATAGGTGTGAATATGTCAAGCCGTCCATTTTTTCGTACATATTCCATCCTCGTATCATGACTTTGCCTTTCATCAGAGTAGTGTTCGTCAGTATCATGCATGAATGAGTTCTGAAGAGCGAATCAATAAAGCTGAAGGAAATTGGCAAGGCATTGGATGATGGTGGTCCTTCCGAGCAACTGAAACGGAGGTTCTCTATAGATTCTACTCCGCCATCCTCCAAAAAGATTCGCAAGACAACGCAAGGCTAGACAGTCAACATAGCTGTGTAGATGATGAGCACATCTCCCCTACTCCACCATCACAGGTGCTTGCTCTAACTTGGCACTATTATATGTGGTTCCATGTTGCATATGATGTCTAGCTTGTATTGCTTCTAACTTTGTTGAATTGCATCTGCTTACTTTACACATAATGCCTGTGAATATGACATGTGTTCCTGTTTCTACATCAGACTACTATTCCTGCATATCCCGCATCAGTCACTTATGATAAGGCACCTTTAAGTCGCCACTGTGATATTGGTTGTGTCTTGCATATGATTTCTAGCATATACTGCTTCTAATTTGTCGAAACGCCATACAGTTTGAACTTGGCAAAGTGATATTGGTTGCATCTTTCATATGGTGTCTAGCTTGCAGTGCTTCTAATTTGTTGAAATGCCTTCTGCTTTGTTACCACATCATAGGTGTGAATATGTCACACCATCCTGTTTTTCATACATATTCCATCCTCGCATCATGTGTTTGCCTTTCATCCGAGGAGTGTTCGTCAGTATCATGCATGAATGAGTTCTGAAGAGCGAATTTTATTCCTTTTTCTTATCGGTTTGACTTCACAATGCAAAATCATTACAGTTGAAGGAAATTAGTTTGGCAGTGGATGATGGTGGTCCTTCGGAGCAACTCAAATAGGGGGTCTCTACAGATTCTACTCCGCCATCCTCCCAACAAGATTCACAAGACAACACAAGGCTGGACAGTCAATGTAGCTGTGTAGATGATGAGCACATCTCCCCTACTCCACCATCACAGGTGCTTGCTCTAACTTGACACTATTATATGTGTTGCATGTTGCGTATGATGTCTAGCTTGTATTGCTTCTAACTTGAATTGCATCTGCTTACTTTACACATAATGCCTGTGAATATGACATGTGTTCCTGTTTCTAGAACATACGTGTACACGATGAGCACATCTCCCCTACTCCACCATCATAGGTGCTTGCTCTTACTTGGAACTGTTATACGTGGTTGCGTTTTCCATATGATGTCTAGTTTGTATTGCTTCTGATTATGTTGAATTGCATCTGCGTAGCTTACAACTTATACCTGCAACGATCACTTACCCATAAGACACATTTAACTTGGGACTATGATGTAGGTTGCATCTTGCATTGTCTTCTAGCTTGTACTGCTTCTAATTTCTTGAAATGGCACTTACGACGAGACACTTTTTACCTGATAGAGTGATATTGGTTGCATGTTCATATGGTGTCTAGCTTTCATTTCTTCTAATTTTGTTGAAATGCCTTCCGCTTACTGTTTTCATACATATTCCATCCTCCTATCGTACGTGTGAATATGAAACGTTGTCTTTTTTGTATATATTCCATCCTCCTGCACTTGCCTTACATCAAAGTAGTGTTCGTCTGAATCATGCATCAACCAGTTATGCAGAGCTAATTTTATTCATCTTCTTGTGGTTTTGACTTCATAAGGCAATATCAGAAAATAGAAGGAAAAGAGTAAGTTAGGGAATGTTGGTGGTACTCCGCACCGATGCAAACATAGACTCTCTAGATTTTCCACTGCTACTGCTAATGAAGTTGAAGTCCCAAGTCTACATGATGAGTTCATCTCCCGCACTCCACCATCGCATGTGCTTGCTCTAAGTTGACAGTGTGATAATTGGTTTCATGTTGCATATGTTGTCTAGCCTGTATTTCTTCTATTTTGATTAAATTGCACCTGCTGAGTTTATACATTATACATGTGCATATGACATGGCTTTCTGTGTCTAGAATACACTGCATCTATCTATCATACCATGTTCTTACATCAAAGTACTGCTGTTGTGTATCCCGCATCAGTAACTCATGATTGGACGCTTTTAACATGGCAGTTTGATAGTGGTTCCATCTTGCATCGATTTCTACGTTGTACTGCTTCTAGTTTTTCGAATTGCCACTTATGACAAGACACTTTTAACTTGGCAGAGTAATATTGGTTGCATCTTTCATATGGTGTCTAGCTTGCATTACTTCTATTTTCTTGAAAATCCTTCTGCTTAGTTTGCACATCGTAGCTGTGAATATGTCATGTCATCCTGTTTTTCTTACATATTCCATCCTCATACGGTTGTCTTACATCAAAGTATTGCTTGTCTGTATCATGCATCAATGAGTTCTGAAGAGTGATTTTATTCTTTTATGTTGTGGGTACAGCTTGACATGGAAAAGTCAAAAAAGAGCAAGGAAAATAATATAGTAGGTAGTGTTGTTACTCGTCGGGTGAAACGGAAAAGGCTCTGCCGTTGAGATTCTGCTGGTACTTATAGTGCAGTAGAAGGTCCAAGTCCACCGGCTAAATCTACAAACACAGTATCACCTGCTCCACCAGCTGCAGCATCCGCTTCAACTATACCAGCATCTCAACCAGTTACTCGTTCGTTTGCTCCGGAACTGGCCAGTTCCCAAGCTGCCTTCACACCTAACACTACTTCTGAAGCACTGTTGACACAATAAGACTTGGCAAGATCAGATGAACCTCATGAGCATCAACACCAAGACGGTACCTGACCGAGTCAAGTTGCAGTTGCATGCTCCTTTATATGTACTCTCACAGTTTGATGTACACTAACACTTTCCATATTCGTTGTTTTACTAGCACCACGGTGCAAGCGGAAACAAACATCAGGGATAATGCTTGACAAATTAACAAAATCTAAAGGAGGAAGAATGGAGATCCATTTTGAGGTAGGTTTAAAAAGGCCACGTGATGCTACAGAGTCAGCCAAGTTAGTATCAGAGGCAGCCATTGTCGTTAGGTGTCATGCGCGTATCCTCCCAACGTGGATCCAGTACAGGAATGAGAAAGACAATACCCAGTTTAACACCTTCCTTGACCATTTATCTGTAAGTAATGTTATTCATCGCAATTAGTAATATTGTCTTGCTCTGTCCCATACTTTCTAGCTTCCTCCTAATAAGACTCACATTCTTTTTTCAACAGATGAGGTTCAAGTTGGATCCGAAAGATGATGCAACTAAACAAGCATGCACTCATGTTTTTCAGTTTGCTCTGCGACAGTATCGGTGCCACCTTAGAAAATCTCACTTTGAAGGCAAGGCTAACAATGAAATCGCCCAAACATCTCCAGTGGAATATATTACAGATGAAGACTGGACAGCCCTCGTTAAACACTGGTCTGATCCAAAGTATCAGGTAGGCTATATGTATTTGATCAGACCACATATTGAACTTGTATTTATGTATGTGCCTTACAAGTGTATCTTCTTCTAGGCTAACTGTTTGAAGAACAAAACCAACCGTTCTAAAGTGAAATTCCAACAGACAATAGGATCTCGTAGCTATATTGCACACTGCGAGGCTCTTGTACATAGCTGGTACTTCCTTCTTTTTTTTGTGACATATTATCGTATCTATATTGACTTGTTCCAAATACAGCGGAAAGCCCGTGTGGGCTAAAAAGAACCTGAACCGAATGCAGTGCAAATCTTTAAGGATTGCCACACCAGCAAGATGAAGGGCATGAGCACACCAGTTCAAGCCGCTGTTGTAAGTCCTTACTCCTCCTGCCTTTAACTAATTGGTATTGTGATGTGTTCATTTAACTACTTGGTTTGCAGCCAATGTCAGTTACTCTGTTCACTTTTATACACAGTGGTCTTAACGTATCATTTCACCTTACATGGTTTAAAAGAGATGAAGGATATTCTTTTGGTCTTGATCTGTAATCTAGTTGTTATGTTCATGTGCGCACACAATGATAAAATAGCATGTTTGTTTTATATCTGTTTGCCCATGATATGAATGATGTCATACTATGTTCATCCTACTTTAAACCATGTCTCTTTATCCTTAGATGTCAACGAATGTGAGGAAATAGACAATACAGTAGGCATGCTACATGGACATATGTTCCGAAAGTGATTTTATTATGTAGTTGGCACTACAATACATGCTAATGTATTACAGTAGTTCACCAAGATAAGTTATGTATAAACGTTTAACCTACTTTGTTTGTTTTTGTCTCATTAGTAACTCACTGGTACACTAATCTACAAGTTCAAACTTTCAGGAAGCTATAGAACAAATGATTGAACAGCCACAACCACCTGAAGGTGACGAGGCTACTACAGGCACAATGTCACCTCTTGCTGCAGTGCGTCAGTATCTCTCCACTAACAGTGCAAAAAGCACCTTCCTGCGTAATTCTGGGTTGGTTGTCAAGGTAACCTCGTCCAAATCGCCTACTGAACAAAATCTTCCTGCTAGACAGAGTGATATATATGTGCTCCAGACACAAGTCCAACCCCTAATGGATGTTGTTTCGGAAACAAGAATAGTGGTTGAGAAATGCCGTCAAGATATGAATGGTTTTGAAACCAGACTATCAGACATTCGCATCGTTGTTAAAGAGCAATGGCAGAAAAAAGGTGGAGATCATGCTGCTCCATCAGATTCTACAGCCTAAAACATTAGCACTCAGGTCAAATGATTTGTGCTTCTATACATCTGATGGTGCTTTTATCTGGAAGGACTGTAAACTTTAGGCCAACAAGCCTTTTGTTGTATGATTGGAATTTATTTTGTTGTGATACAACATTTATGTGCTGCCACAGGCTGCAGTAATTATGACGCTATTTTTGTATAGTGTAGGTTTATCTTAGTAATGTATTCGGACGAAAGCTTCGTAGGAGCCCAACATGCCAACATTCGTCGGGCCCATTCCAATTGGGCTAAAAACGATTACGGGCCGAAATTGGCATGTAGCCCACTAAAAATATCTGGGCTTAAATTAGCATAAGCTTTCAAATTTTTCTGGTAGGCCTGTGCCCATAGTGGGCCTTTAACAGGCCTAAACATAATTTGGGCCCTCAGTAAAAGTAGGCCGTTTACAGGTGTAAATATGTCGAGCCCATAAAAAACATGGGCCTTTAATAGACCTAAAGTGAGATTGGGCCCTGATTGTGCCAAATAACCCACTGGACTTAGCAGGCCGAAATGGTGGACCATTTACGATGCGGATATTTGATAGGCCGAAATTCGAACGGGCCGTAAATGTGCCGACCTAATACACGGGCCTTTAACAGGCCGGAACTTCGGTCGGGCTAGATTATCGCCATTTTTATATGGGCCGTTAATGGGCCCGATATGACGTTGGGCCACATATGGTCCATGGTTTACATCCGGCGTTAACGGGCCGAAAATGACAACAGGCCGAAAGTGGGCCAAATCTATAGTGGGCCTCTAACAGGCCGAATGACAGACATGGCCGAATATGACCCAAATCCTTCACGGTCGTTTATGGGCCGAAAGTTTTGATGGCTTGTAAATGGGCCCAAATGAAGCCGGACCTTTAACAGGCCGGAAATACACCGGACCGTAATTCGGCCCAATTACTTAGCGGACTGTTAACGGGCTAGAAGTGACCATGGGCCGCATTGATGACAAGTTTAGACCAGGTCGTTGACGGGCCGGTTTGACAGAGAATGTTGGGCCTTTAGCTGGGTCGGCCCATTATGGTCTGCAGAATCTTGTGGGACTTCAGCTGGGCCGGCCCACTATGGTCCGCAAAATCTTGTGGGCCTTTAGCTGGGCCGGCCCATTATGGTCCGCTAAATTTTGTGGGCCTTTAGCTGGGCCGGCCCATTATGGTCCGCTAAATCTTATGGGCCTTCGGTTGGGCCGGCCCATTTAAACTTTGTGGGCCACTTTTGGGCCGGTCCACGTGTCAACATATCATAGGCCCATCTCAACCGTTGGATGAGTGACACATGTGCCAACGCGGAGCTGACACGTGGATCCGTCAGCCAATGAGAATTTTACATGTGGAAAATCGGCATTGGTCGTGGCTGTTAACGGGTTATCGGATCCAAAATCCGACCCGATAGCTTAACGGCGTTCCGTTACGGTGGATGCCACGTGTCGGTCACCCTTGACGAAAGCACTTCTGTGACGCGCGATTTATCGTCATGGAAGTGGACACTTCCGTGATGATAATTTTGGTAATGTCATGGAACACTTCTACGATAGCACAGGTATGACTATCTTGATTCTGTCATAAATTTGTCATGGATGTACATGCATGACAAAAAACGCGACCTACTGTGACAAACACGTATCATCACGGAAGTGTATTTTTTTGTAGTGTGTAGAAAGATGATGAATCCTATTCACCCCACAAGGTCATTGCTCTTACTTGGCCCTTGATATGGGTACAACATGCATATAATGTCCTGGAGTACATCTACTCTGTTGCAATGCCTTGTGCTTAGCCTACTGATCATGCATGTAAATATGGCATGCCTTCCTGTTTTTCAGAACCTATTCCATTCATGATAACATGTTTTCAAATTCAAGTACTGTCATTCTACTCTATCTCAATGCCATCTGCTTAGTTTGGACATCATGCTTCTGAATATCTTATGCATTGTTATTCATCAGTATGTACTTCATCTGTCTACCATACCATGTTATTTTTTCACATTGAAGTGTTGTTCTAGTGGTCTCTTGCAATGCCATCTTAGTTTCCCAATCATACACGCATATGTTGCCTTAGTGTTTTTCTGTATGTATTCCTCTAGCATACAGTTTTACATTCAAGTAGTGTTTTTTACACTGTTGTCCTATCGTATCTCAAGCTCTTACATCCTACTCACTCCGTCCAGATTATGTCACAGAAATGGATAAAACTGGATGTATCTAGAACTGAAATATGCCTAGACCCATCCATTTATTTCTGGATGGAGGGAATACATGTCAATATTCCATGCCTTTCTATTCTTTGGTACTATTCCATCTCTGCTGTAGCATGTTTTATAATTGAAGCACCATTCTTCTATATAAGGCATGCAAGGGGAAGACGGCTATGTTAGAATCTGAAGGGTTACAAACCAGGTCTTTGCAAAAGATCCAAATGCCAGGAGATAATAAACCAACTCCAGTTTTCATAGATACTGCTCCAGCACAGAGAAACCCAACTCCCACTGATAATAAGAAGATTCTAGTGGCCAAAGAACTAGTCCGCTCCAGTCCAGCAAAAGATTGTCAACTCCATTCTAAGAAGCGTGTGCGTATTCTCGCACCATGAAATTTTATAGCATTCTGATCATATTTTCTACATGTTTCTTACCCATCTCTCTTTTAGAAAATAAGGTTAAATGATAGAATACTTCCTCCATTGGGATCGTATTCAAGGAAAATATCTTGCCGGAATTCTCTGTGCTCCAATGCTGATGTAAGTACCTATTGTATATCACTATATTTTTACATCAGCATGTATTTTGTTAATTGGCGTGAATCCAACCTTTATCTGATCGAAAATTAGTTGTAGCAAAATGTTAAAGGCGCCAATGTTGACTTTGTAAGGAAAACTGCCTGGTAGTTTTGCATAATGAGCTACATGAGTGTACTATCTCATATCATGCACATTACTGAATTGTAGTGCTGCTCTGGTTGCCCATTCATTCATTGTGTCAATGTTGCTTTCATATTACCTTACCTGGCTGATGATAGATGTGCCATATTGTGTTAATTTGGTGTAGGCTAGTTTCCCAAACGTTCACTGTGTCAATGTTGCTTTCCTATTATCTGACTTGGCCAATGATAGCAATGCTAGTGTGTTAGTTTGGTGCAGGCTGCTGAAGATAAGAAGCAAACTCTGAAAATAGCAAGGCAACCCCATTGTTTCTTTCCAATAAATCTAGGCCAGGTAATATGGCAATAACTCATGATTAATCTATTCGGTTCCCCTCCTAATTTAAGTTATGATGCAGTGGTCGAGACACTCTCCGCTATCAATAATACAAGCCTGCCAAAATCACCATCTGAATCTGTTCAGTTTCCTCTGTCTTGAATGCAACGGAAAAAATGTATGTTTGTGAACCAATTAATGGCTGAAGCAATGATGGAAAGGGTGGAGGAATTAGAGGTGCACATTCGTGCACAACAACAATTGATCAGTGTTTTCAGAGATAGTGTAGCAAAGCAGGAAGAACTTGCCCACATGCTTATGGGCGTCATCCACGCTGAGGTTGCAGATTGTGACGTTGTAGATCGTTAGGTTCTGTTCATTTATTTGCACTGGCATCAATCTTTGATTTCCCAAGTGGATGTAATTTCCTGTAATATATGATAGATGTGCAACATTTTTCCCTGTATGTCGTACCTTTGCTTGATCGGTTTTGGTCCTGTGCATAATTGCTCATTGTAATGGACTCAAATTATCTAATTTGGCCTAAAGACATGTACGAACTTTAGTGGGCCCATTAAGTTAATGGGCCGTTAACAGGCTGAAAGTTAATGGTCGGCCCTCTTACCTCCCGGTTCGTTAACAGGC
The DNA here is from genome assembly GCF_002162155.2 of Triticum dicoccoides. Taxonomy (NCBI): domain Eukaryota; kingdom Viridiplantae; phylum Streptophyta; class Magnoliopsida; order Poales; family Poaceae; genus Triticum; species Triticum dicoccoides. The sequence continues at coordinate 156,693,463 of NC_041393.1, read as the reverse complement.
CGACATTGAAGCGGGCAATAGGTGGGCCCATTTGATTTCACGGGCCGTTAACAGGTCGTTACTAAGGTCGGGCTACATATGGCCCAACTATACTATGGGCCTTTAGCAGGCCGAAGAGACAGCGGGCTCGTACTGGACCATGAAGAGCATGGGCCACTCAAAGGCCGAAAGTCATGTCGTACTATAAATGGCCCAACTGTGTGGGCCTTTAGCAGGCCGAAAGAGAAACCGGGCTGGTATTGGACCATGAAGAGCATGGGCCCTTAAAAGGCCAAAACTCAGGTCCGACTACAAATGGCCCAACTCATTTATGGGCCGTCAACAGGCTGAAAGACACACCGGGGCCAGGAATTGGCCCAACACTTAAATGGGTCACTAAAAGGCCAAAACTCAGGTCCGACTACAAATGGCCCAACTCATTTATGGGCCGTCAACAGGCTGAAAGACACACCAGGGTCGGGAATTGTCCCAACACTTAAATGGGTCGCTAAAAGGCCGAAAGATGTACATCCTGAAAATTGGCCCATCCCTTGAATGGGTCATTAACAGGCCGAAATCACATCGGGCCGATATTGAGCCCAAATATATAGCAGGTTGTTAATGGGCTCAAACTAACGATGGGATGCAATGGTGTCAAATCTTTAACAGGCCATTGACGGGCCGAATTGGCACATCTCATATGGTATGTGGGCTTAAATGGACCTGACACAAGGAGGCCTTATATGGGTCGGCCTGCTAATTTTTAATGGGCCGACCTTTTTCACCGGAATGGGCCACCGTTGGGCCGTGCCATGTGTCGACCTATCATAGGTGCCTCCTGTCCAATGAGTCGATGACATCTGTCCCAACGGTGAGCCAACTCGTGTTTCCTCCGGCCAATGAGAATTTTACACGTGGAAAATCCTCATTGGTCAGGGCTGTTAACGGGTTATCGGATCCAAAACCGGACCCGATAGCTTAACGGTGACCCGTTATGGTGGATGCCACGCGTCGGTCACCCTTGACAAAAGTGCTTTCATGACGTGCCATTTATCGTCATGGAAGTGGACACTTCCGTGATGATAATTTTGGTAATATCATGGAATACTTCTACGACATCACATGTATGACTATCTTGATTCTGTCATAAAATCGTCGTGGATGTACATGCATGACAGAAAACGTGACCTACTGTGACAAACACGTATCATCACGGAAGTGTATTTTTTTGTAGTGTCATGTCTATGATCTCATCCAGGACTCCAAACAATATTCGTTCACCAATTCACATAACTCATATAATACTATATTGTCAACGAACGTTAAGCATGCGGATCCTACGGGTTCGAGAATGATGTGGACATGACCAAGACACCTCTCCGGTCAATAAGCAATAGTGGGACCTGGATGCCCACATTGGTTCCTACAAATTCTGTGAAGATCTTTATCGATCGGACCTTTATGACAACATACGTAATTCCCTTTGTCTGTCGATATGTTACTTGCCTGAGATTCGATCGTCGGAATCTCCATACCTAGTTCAATCTCGTTACCATCAAGTCTCTTTACTCGTTTCGTAATACATCATCTTATAACTAACTCCTTAGTCACTTTGCTTGCAAGCTTCTTGTGATGTGTATTACCGAGAGGGCCCAGAGATACCTCTCCGACACACGGAGTGACAAATCCCAATCTCGATTCACGCCAACTCAACAGACACCTTCGGAGATACCTGTAGAGTATCTTTATGATCACCCAGTTACTTGTGACGTTTGATAGCACACAATGCATCCCTCCGGTGTGTTGGAGTTTCATGATCTCATGGTGGAAGGAACATGTGTTTGACATTAAGAAAGCAGTAGCAATAAACTGAACAATCATATGCTAAGCTAACAAATGGGTCTTGTCCATCACATAATTCTCCTAATGACGTGATTTTGTTATCAAATGACAACTCGTGTCTATGGTTAGGAAACCTTAACCATCTTTTGATCAACGAGCTAGTCAAGTAGAAGCTCACTAGGGACACGGTATTTGTTTATGTATCCACACATGTATTTAAGTTTCCGGGCAATACAATTGTAGCATGAATAATAAAAATTTATCATGAATAAGGAAATGTAATGATAACAACTTTATTATTGCCTCTAGGGCATATTTCCATCACTTGGAGCACCAAGAAGTTATTGGAGGTGATGTCTGCTTGTATGATCATGCACAACATGATCGCGGAGGATGAGCATCAGAATGAAATCTTCGATGAGGGGTTTCAATTTCAAGGGGGAAAATGTTGTGTTTGGGCATGGAGGAGCGACAATGTTTGCATAGTTCATCAAATTTCACCATCAAATGCGTGATTGAGAAACTCACATTGAACTGTATATGTGGGCTCACCTTGGCAACTAATAGACGTATGAGCTATTTTTTTTAAATGTATCTGTGACAATTTAAATTTTATTTGGTTTGTAAACTATGAGATTTTATTTGGTTATGAAACTCTGATATTTGTATTTGGTTGAATTATGTGAACTTTAGGCAATGTTTTTAATATGTACTAAAAAGGAAAAAATATGATCGCGCGGGCAAAAATATCTCTGGGCGTTGGGCACATTGTCAGTTCAAACATGGACGGGGGCAGACAAAGCCCAAAACACTGATCCAAGTGAACAAAAACCACGTCTGTCGGCGCGTTGGAGTTGTCCTAAATGTCAGAAACCACGAGACCGGCCTGCTCTAGAAGAGGACAAACTTTTTTAAGGGAAGAATAGGATAAACTTGAAAGGGTGCACATGTCTAATCAAACAGATTCGCTTTGATTGTTTCTTCTGTCAAATGTATTTGTGACAATTTAAATTTTATTTGATTTGTAAACTATGAGATTTTATTTGGTTATAAAACTATGATATTTGCATGGACGCCGATATCCACCACATGTGTGGCATCTAGGGGGGTGTGTCGCATGCCCCGTGTGGCATAGACATGGACCTGCCCGCACGACGGCATCCGGGCGCTCCCAGCCACAGCCCGCATGTCTGGTGTGTGGCGCGATCGCCCACATGTCCGGGCGAGTGATACGTCTCCGTCGTATTTATAATTTTTGATTGTTCCATGCCAATATTATTCAACTTTCATATACTTTTGGCAACTTTTTATACTATTTTTGGGACTAACATATTGATCCAGTGCCCAGTGCCAGTTCTTGTCTGTTGCATGTTTTATGTTTCGCAGAAACCCCATATCAAATGGAGTCCAAATGGGATAAAAACGGACGGAGAATTATTTTGGAATATTTGTGATTTTTGGGAAGTAAAATCAACGCGAGACGGTGCCCGAGGTGGCCACGAGATAGGGGCCCACGCCCACTCCACGTGGGCACGCCCCCCACCCTCCTGGGCACCTCGTAAGGCGGTTGATCCTCTACTTTGGCCGCAAGAAAGCTAATTTTTGGAAAAAGATCTGGGCGAAGGTTTCAATCCAATCTGAGTTACGGATCTCCAGATATAAAAGAAACGGTGCCAGGGCAGAGTTCCAGAACGCAGAAACAGAGAGAAACAGAGAGATAGATCCAATCTCGGAGGGGCTCTCGCCCCTCAAACGCCATGGGAACCAAGACCAGAGTGGAAACCCTTCTCCCATCTAGGGAGGAGGTCAAGGAAGAAGAAGAAGAAGGGGGGCCCTCTCCTCCTTGCTTCCGGTGGCGCCGGAGCACTGCTGGGGCCATCATCATCACCGCAATCTTCACCAACACCTCCGCCATCTTCACCAACATCTCCGTCACCTTCCCCCATCTATATCCAGCGGTCCACTCTCCCACAACCCGTTGTACCCTCTACTTGAACATGGTGCTTTATGCTTCATATTATTATCCAATGATGTGTTGCCATCCTATGATGTCTGAGTAGATTTCCGTTGTCCTATCGATGATTGATGAATTTCTATGATTGGTTTGAGTTGCATGTTTTATTATTGGTGTTGTCCTATGGTGCTCTCCGTGTCGCGCAAGCGTGAGGGATCCCCGCTGTAGGGTTTGCAATATGTTCATAATTTGCTTATGGTGGGTGGCGTGACAGAAGCACAAACCCGAGTAAGTAGGTTGTTTGCGTATGGGATAAAGGGGACTTGATGCTTTAATGCTATGGTTGGGTTTTACCTTAATGATCTTTAGTAGTTGTGGATGCTTTCTAGAGTTCCAATCATAAGTGCATATGATCCAAGAAGAGAAAGTATGTTAGCTTATGCCTCTCCCTCAAATAGAATTGCAATAGTGATTATCGGTCTAGTAAAGTAGTCAATTGCTTAGGGACAGTTTCACAACTCCTACCACCACTTTTCCACACTCGCTATATTTACTTTATTGCTTCTTTATCTAAACAGCCCCTAGCTTTTACTTATGTTCTCTTTATTATCTTGCAAGTCTATCCAACAACTCCTACAAAGTACTTCTAGTTTCATACTTGTTCTAGGTAAAGCGAACACTAAGCATGCGTAGAGTCGTATTAGTGGCAGATAGGACTTGAGAGAATATTTGTTCTACCTTTAGCTCCTCGTTGGGTTCGACACTCTTACTTATCGAAAGAGGCTACAATTATCCCCTACACTTGTGGGTTATCAGCGAGCAACCCTGCTGCCCGCACAACCTCTCTCGCCCATCGGCCCTACCCGCGTTCGAACCACATTGCCATCGTCCGTCCTTGTATCCAACCTCTGCATCGGCAGATCTTCCCCTACCCCCGTCGTCTTCCTTCTCTAGTTGCCATGGCAACTAGATCAGATCGCTAGCACCCACACTCCCCATCGACGGAAAACACGGCAACAAGCACACAAGTTAGAAACCTATCTCCTCCTCGTTCCCCAACCCCCCATCCCCCCACCCCCTCCCGTCCCCACAAATTTCACTTGTAGATTTCCCATGTAGATGGCAACTGGATCCACAGTTCCGGTCGTTCATGTTTATTCTCATCTGCCCTCCAACGATCAAAAATTTGCCATGTTCTATCATGGATCTGATCTAGAATTTAGGTTCCAGATGCTATCAGTAGGTGTT
>NC_041393.1:156657661-156687699 GCF_002162155.2 Triticum dicoccoides | reverse complement strand
CCACATTGCCATCGTCCGTCCTTGTATCCAACCTCTGCATCGGCAGATCTTCCCCTACCCCCGTCGTCTTCCTTCTCTAGTTGCCATGGCAACTAGATCAGATCGCTAGCACCCACACTCCCCATCGACGGAAAACACGGCAACAAGCACACAAGTTAGAAACCTATCTCCTCCTCGTTCCCCAACCCCCCCTCCCCCCACCCCCTCCCGTCCCCACAAATTTCACTTGTAGATTTCCCATGTAGATGGCAACTGGATCCACAGTTCCGGTCGTTCATGTTTATTCTCATCTGCCCTCCAACGATCAAAAATTTGCCATGTTCTATCATGGATCTGATCTAGAATTTAGGTTCCAGATGCTATCAGTAGGTGTTCGAGAAGGATGTTTGGGATTCACTAAGAACAGGGCAGAACAGAGCAATTTGGGCAGTACATATAGGGAGAAAAAATAGTTGCCACCTATCTATGTTGTCAGTTGCCATCATGTTATGTTGTTAGTTGCCATTATATTGTATTGTTAGTTTCCATCAGTTCAACATACTAGTTGCCATCCAGATTGCAGAAAGAGGATGAACATGCATGCCCTATCATCCGAAAAATGCATACAATGATTCCTACTTTCCATGTTGTAATAGTTGTTTATGCCAGAAATGTGATAAGATTGCCATGTTTCCTTTTATGTGCAAACATCAAAAAATGGAATTCAAATAATAATGCGTTCTTATTCGTGCAGTGACTAAAAACACAGTGGGAAAAGCAGAGAAAATGAATCATGAAGATAGGGCTGGTCCTTGGTTTTCTGGAAGGCCGCAAGCGCCATCTTGGGATGCAATAGAGTACAATCAACTCATTTCCGCAGGACCATTGCTGCCACTACTAGAGCAGTATGCGAGCTTAGGTACGATACATGATCAAAAAAGGACAGCTGACATGTTTGTGGACTTCAAAATGGTATTCTACTTATGTACTACAATGACATTGTTCGTAGGTTCTTATGACACAACCACACAGGCAGGGATACCGTGGCAAGCTGGAACACAAGGGGCTATCGGTGATAGATATACGGGAAACCAACTTCAAGTAGCAAATGTGGAGAATCAAGGTTACGCAAAAGAAAATAACATGTTGATGTGGCGAATAAAACTTGCAAGGTTGGCAAGACTTACGAGTATTTTGCAAAAACACAGGACCATCATGCAGCACGTGGCGATAGGTGGCAACCGGATACCTGCCATCAACATCGTATGCAGGTGAGACATATGAAATGATCTTGCGGACAATGTATCAGGAAATGAAACTAGATGACATTAGTGTTTGCATGGTGTGACGATAAATAAAGAAAAGATGGTAACTTGAATTTGTAGCTGATAGAAATAAAAAAATGATGGCAAGTGCAAATGCCATGCCTGGACAGCTGTATTTGCCATATGTGGACAACTGCGTGTGTCAAATTAAATGTAGGACTGAAAGTTGCCATATGTAATTGCACGCAGTTGCCATGTCTGTACAACTGCAGTTGCCATGTATCAACAACTGCAGTTGCCATGTCTGTACAACTGTAGTTGCCATGACTGAATAACTGCATATGCCATGTTTTAACAACTACGGTTGCCATGCCTGAACCACTGCAGTTGGTCAATGCTTGTCAACTGTAGTTTCCTTGCATGCTGGACCATGTTTGCCATGATTTCAAAGCTAACTTCCACCTGATCGCAGGTTGTTATGGTGCAACCACACCAGCAGAGGTCTCGTGGCAAGCTTCACCATTGCAGGCCATCGGTAATCAGATACAGCGCACCAAATTGAAGTGGCACACCAACTTCGATTAGCACATGTCGCACAACAAGGTAATATATGAACCAAGAAAAAATAATGCATTTGCTTTGTGCAAAAGCATTGAGAAAGTGCATTGTCACGGTGGTGGTGGCAAATGCCACCAAGTGAATAGGTCCATTAGTAATCTAGGATCATCTGGATTTGTCAATTACTGTCTATGTGTATTTGCCATTTGTGATTATCTGCATTTGCCCTCTGGGCTCATATCTAGAATGCAAGTTTTGATGTTAAGATGTTGGTTGCCATGACTTGGCAACTGTAGCTGGCATGGCTAGAGAACTGCAGTTTCCATGCATGGCAAATTGCAGATGCTCAAGACTTGCGTATATGAATGATATCATGCCAAAAAAGGATGGGTTACAGTTGCCATGATTTCAAAGTTGAACATTCCAGCACTTTATACATGTAAATTATACATCTGCAGTTGTGTACCATATTTCAGATGCAGTTGCCATGAACAATCGAATGCAGCTACTATATTTCATTACGATGAGTATGCCATTCAAGCAATACTGCTTATACACGTACCTGATTTTTTGTAGGAGCTTCAACTACAATCAACAGCGGCGCAGGAACATCTACCGCGAGAACCTCAGAGCACACTGAAGGAGCATTCCACGAGCAAGTCACCAATGCTACCACAAACAATGCAGAATCAGTGTCAGAAATGGAAATCATTATAGCAATGACGACAAGCACGCCTGTGCACACCAGCACAAGCAACACTCAAGCAGATGAAATAGTTGCCAATACTGAAGTGAATGCTGAAACTGATGACGAAGCGCAAGGGGAAGAAGAAGATGGACAATCGAAAATCATGATACCTCAACCACCATATGTTGGGCAAAGGTTTGGTTCGTTTGAAGATGCCAAGGAATACTACCAGAGATATGCAATGTTCCATGGGTTTGCGGTGAACACAGAATACCATAGGAAAAATAAAAAAACTAACAAGTACAGCAGAGGTGAGATAAGGTGCTACAAGGCACGAAAGAACAAGAAGAGTAAAGGTGTTGTGCCTGTCATGCCGGAACAAAAGAGAGGCATCATTCTCAAGACGGAATGCCCTGTCCGGATGAAGCTAAATGCAAATGGAGCATGGTGGGTGATCACCGAATATTTCAAAGAACACAACCACGACCTCATAAAGAAGTTTGACATAGTAAAATCTCTAAGCACCCACAGAGGATTTAGTCCCATTGAGAAGAAATTCATAAGGTTGCTACATGATTGTAACATCGGTCCACCAAGAATGGTCCAAATATTGTCCCTGATCCATAGCGGAGATGGTAGTCTGAGTAGCATGCCCTACATATCAGAAGACATCACAAACCTAAAGGCAAAGTGCCATAGAGAGAGCAGGTTGGCTGACATAGAAGACACAATAGCCTACTTCGAAGAGAAAGCAAAAGTAGATTATGATTTCTTCTACAGGATAAGATTGGACAATGAGGACAGTGTCAGAAACATGTGTTGGGTGGATGGTGCTGCAAGAAGAGCCTACAAACATTTCCGTGATTGCATTTTGTTCGACGCGACATATCTCATGAATATGTACAAGATGCCATGTGCTCCATTCATAGGAATAAATAGCCACAATCAGTCCTTGCAGTCCGGTTCCGGTCTCGTTCGGAATGAAGATACAGATGGTTACACTTGGCTATTCAAAACCTTCTTGGAGTGCATGGATGGACTTGCTCCGATGAACATAATAATAGACCAGGATTTTAGCATGCGTGCAGGCATAGAGGAGGTCTTTCCGTTGGCAGTGCATAGGCACTGCAGGTGGCATATTATTAAGAAGGCTAAAGAGACGCTAGGACCATTCTTTGATGATCGTCCAGGGCTACACAAAGGCATTCGAGTTGTGTGTGGACCCCAGCTTGACGGTGGAGGAGTTTGAACGGAGCTGGAAGACTATGATTGAAACATACCAAGTCCAAGACAATGAGACACTAAATAGCTTGTGGGAGAAGGGAATGTACTGGGTGCCGGCCTACTTCATGCACTGCTTCTTTCCATTTCTGCAGACTACACAATGTAGCGAGGGGTTCAATGTTGTTTTGAAGCGTTACGTGAGCCCTGGCAACTCATTGTTGTAGTTTGCCAAGCAATATTTAGCTTTGCAACAGAAAATACTAGGATCTGAGCTACAACAAGAAGCAAACACCGCACTCAAGAAGCCTAAATTGCTAACATACTTACCGATGGAGAGGCATATGAGCAAGATATACACCAACAAGATATTTAACAAGTAAGCGATTGATCTTACAGTCTTATTTGCCATGTACGACACGACACATTCAACATTGAAAAATGCAAAAACAGTAAATAAATATGTTTGCCATATCTGCTGATTTGAAGCTGACATCTGTAGTCAACACATGAATGCAAAACAAAATGAAAAAACTATGTAGTTGCAAAAACAAATATTAGTTGCTGCTTGTTGTGAAACAAAGTATAGCTGCCATTTTGAATGTGTTGTGGTTGTCATGTGGGATGTAGTATAATTTCCATGTATAATGCAAACTGTATTTCACATGTAAGATGAACTCATGTGCATTGAGAGCAGCATGATGCAGTTGCAGTACCATGAAAGATAGTAGTTGCCATGTAGAATGCAAAGTTGTTGCCATCTTTTGACATGCTGATCATTTGAAAGACAGTAGTTGCCATGTTAAAATAAACTGTATTTTCCATGTGAAAATAAATTGCATTTGCCATGTGAAAATAAACTGCATTTGCCATGTGAAAGAAACTGCAGTTGCCATGTGAAAATAAACTGCATTTGCCATGTGAAAGAAACTGCATTTGCATGTGAAAGAAACTGCATTTGCCATGTGAAAGAAACTGCATTTGCCATGTGAAAGAAACTGTAGTTACCATGTGAAAGAAATTACATTTGCCATGTGAAAGAAACTGCATTTGCCATGTTAATAGTCTGCAGCTGCCGTGGGAAATAATCAATACAAAGAAAATATGTGAAAAAAAGCATTCTCTGCCATCGTTGATTTTAATACGTTTGCTATGTTGTGATCTACCTCAACAAAAGTTGCTACAAAAAAGGATATAAGAATTTAACAAGCTCAAAACATGCATATTCCAGGAAGAAATAAAGCGTGCCAGCATGTACGTAGCTTACCAGGTTGACGAACATACCTACAAGGTGTGTACTCTTATGGGCATGTCCAATTCAGAACCTGAAGACCCGAACAAAGGAAGGAACTACTTTGTGAGGGCCTCGATAAACGAAGGTGAATACTACTGCCAATGCTGCAAATATGAATGGGACGGGATTGTGTGCTGCCACATACTCAATGTAATGGACATGCACGCGGTCACACAATTGCCCCACCATTTCATACGACGGTGGTGGACTTGGGACGCTGACGATGCGTTGGGGCCACAAACATCAACTGCAGTTTTGGTTGTACATGATGACAGACCAGAGGCAACCATGGACTCTGTGAGGCATGTTGTATTGACCAAGAACTATGCTGAACTAATAGATGAAGCATGCAAGAGTGATGAGACAGGTAGGGTGGCAGAAAAGCACAGGAAGGCCCTGAAAAGAGAGCTTGATGAGATCAAGAAGAGGAAGGCAGAAGAAGCCTTACATGGGTTCCCCCGCACTTCAAGTGTGTCTTCGTCCACGGGTCCATCCTCTGAAAACTCGGAGGTAGGGTACGGAACAGCAAGCACACGGACTCAGGTCAGGAACCCGCCCCGTTCCGTCACAAAAGGGCGTCCAAAAGAGATACGATACAAATCGGGGTTGGAAATTCAAGCAAATCACAAGAAAGCAAAGAAAGGGGCGGGCAATCCATAAGCAACTGTGGAGGATTATAACTTGGGTGTTGGTGACAATTCTGTAACATAGACGATTAAGGTTTAAAAATGTGAGAGTGAATGTTGGTGGACAACAGAAACTGAAGAAAATGCCATGTATGCACAACTAAATTTGCCATGTAGTTGCTACTAAATCTGCCATGCAGCTTGCACTGAATCTGCCATGTAATTGCTACTAAAACTGCCATCGCGTAGATTTCCATTTTCAGTCCACACATTTTTGTTTAAAGCGTATTGTATTGTATACATACTCTGTATGAACCAGTTGAAATGATCACGTGCAAAAACACGAGAGAGAACAGTTGCTTATGAACTACCGTGCTTACCGATACAGTTATCAATGCAAAAACCCAAACCAAATGAAGTGATTACTTGCACTAACTATGTGTGATCAACTATATTTTCCGTGTTTCAGCCATCATAAACACACTCAAACTCTCAATTGGTACTCACATTCACAAACACATACTAATAGTGAACATGAAAGTAGTTCTTGTCACACCTAAACAGGTTCAGGTCCACACTTATATTACAAACATTCAACGGCACATACACGCACCCACTATATACTACAGCTACGGGGGATGCAGTCATAATATAGCACACGGACATAGTTTCAAAGAACAAGGTGATACCTTACATTCCTCAGCCACAGAATGTAAGGTAGGCATGTGTATGGAGAATCACGTGATCACTTGTACTTCTTGTCCGCGGATTTGACATCTCCCTCTATAAATTCTCATGCTGAAGCCCGCTTGTTGAAATCTTCATTCATCAACCAGGTCCATGTATATATTTTACGGAGCTCGACAACCATTGCACCTGTGATCACTAGGACCCGTCGACCTTCCCACTTTGCAAGGTATTCCAACATGTAGAACCCGCAATCATGCCTAGAACGAAGCAAAATAGGTGAACACATGCAAACAGAAACATAATAAACTTTGATGAAGAGATGAAAATATGGTGAACACATGAAAAAGATAGTAATTACCCATTTTCTTGCTTCTCAGCCGTGGCGTACTCGATTGGAAAGTGACTGATCTGGACCTTTGAGTTTTCGTAATGACAGTTCTAGGTCTCTTTCAGGTTGTTGATAAAGAATTCAGCATGAGTAGTAAAGTCTTCATCATCTCCTGAACGGATTGAATCAAGCACCTCAAAACGTTGGTTCTTCAGGTCAAGGCAAATGACGTAGTGGTGACCACACTTGTCATCTGGGTCATTTGGTGCAAGCTCCTGGAACATGGGGAACATGACCTGCAAGTAAAAAAGAGGCAATAAAAAACATAGTTCACATCTAAAATAGAATGATTTAGTTGGAAAAATGATATGTAAAAATATTGCCACATGCAGTAAGAGATACATGAAAAGGCAACCATCAAGTGGCCAAGTGAACGCATGGAAAAGGTTCATTTGCCATGTGTAATTATAAGAAATTGCCATCCATGGGTAAACAAAGTTGCCCAATATTTTAAGTGAAATTGCCACATAAGTTGCATTAAAAAGTTCACGCTAATTTTACATGGCAGCTGTTGCCACATGAAACATCTGTCATGAATAGTATGTAACCCACATATGAAGTATAACTGCTAACAAAAACATAGCATGGAAAAAAATGTACAACGAGAAGGAACACTCACATATTTCTTCAGTGTGAGCTTAAAATCACGATGCGCGGCAAAATGCTTCCTTGGGATTTTATGGTGGAAGTCATCATCCCATATTTTGCAGGTCACGTTGTACTGCATGATCGTCTTGTCGGGACAAATGTCACATGCTTGTAGATGAAGTCAATCCCACACACAACTACATTCCTCGACATTTTACCAATAGGCCTCACAGACTCGGCAAGATCGCCCAGGTCGACGTATGTCGCTTCGCATTGTATGATTTTGGTTCTGTCCAAACATGAGCTGTATGAAAGTGATATAACATGAAAGAATCATGTCTACTAAAAAAATTAAAAAATAAACAATGCATGGCCAAAAGGACAAAAAAGCAAGTAAGCGGTTATGTGGTGTGGACATTACGCTTTCAGCTCCTTCATGTGCTTGCTATTCGACCTCGCATTTCTGAAATGCTTGACAATATCGTATAGTTGGGTATGCTCCTTTGTAGCCTTAACATCAGGCTCAAAGTCATCCACTGGTGGTGCATGAACTACCCTCGTCTACTTCACAGATCCAGGGGTTGCACTTCTGATGGTATCCTTAGATACTGCCTCACCAGGCACATCATAACTTGTTTTTCCCTGATTCCGTGAGGACATGATGTTTAATGCTTCTTGCTCAACCCTACGGTAAGCTTCTTCAAGGGACGACGAAATCTCCTCAAGGGTGGCTAGTAGAATAAAACAGTGGGATAAGAGACTTGGACAAGCAAATTGTTGTGCAGGAAGTTCAAAATGTGAAGTGAAAGTGCTGGTAAGAAAGTATCAATATCAACTGTTAATTCGTAAACAAAGTTGGCCGTGTGGATAGTACAATGTAGTTGCCATGTGCAGGGCACTTCATCTACCATAAGACAACAACTACAGTTGCCATTGTCAATGCACTGCAGTTTCCACATGGCAACAACTATGGTTGCCATGTGCAGTGCACTTCATCTGCCACATGGAAACAACTATGGTTGCCATGTGCAGTGCACTTCATCTGCCATATGGCAACAACTACAGTTGCCATCTGCAATGCACTACACTTGCCACATGGCAACAACTGCAGTTGCCATCCGCAATGGACTTAAGTTGCCATGTGTCAGCAACTACAGTAGCCATGTCCAAATGTGCTATAATTGCCCTGTATAATCAACTTAAGTTGGCATGTGGCAACAACTACAGTTGCCATGTGCAACTAACTACAGTCTCCATGCATCAACCTCTACATAAACCAATGGTTGGCATCTAGTAAAAAAATCAGTTGCCATGTTTATATGAACATCAACTACTAAATTAGGTAACCTAAAAATGACAACTACATGTGCATCCCATGAGATTTCCCATCACAGTTTAGAACCCAAAAAGTTTACCTTGCACTATGGGATCTGCAAACTTGACAGCCTTCCTGCCATTAGCCACTGGCTGCACCATCATTGGGACTGTGCCTGCCGGGAAAGTAAAGGCAACAGGCATAGGATCGTGCATTGGTTCATCCTGAGTGCGATCGATGCCAAGACTAAAGCTCGGTGGGGTGAAAGCCATGGGGTGCCTCTCCTGCCTACTAGCCGGATTGCGGATAAATTGTTTGGCATAATCTAGAGGTGACAGATCAACAAACATGTCTGCCTCGTCTGCTGCAGGATCAACAGGCTTGTTAGTAGGTCGGGGCATGCTGTCAGCAATCTCAATCACAACTTTCTTGCCTATCTTCCTATTTGGGCTGTAGGGGACACCAATGTTGACAGGAAGCTTGGAAGTGCACAAATTTAAGCTGGTGTTCTCCATGGCAGTAAAAGACGTAGTTTGCTCTAAACGTCCACCTCCTTCAGTAGTGCATGGCTTACCAGTTGCATCTGTAGTACTACGGACTTTTATCTTCTCGGCTACATTGTGTTGGCACGTGAAATCGCCGCGCAACACCAGGATATTTGTTGTGCTTTGGTGACGACGAACGATTGCTTTACGAGCAAAGCAACAAAGATTTCCTCGCTTTCATGGAGGAGAGACGACCGTTTTACAGCGCAAAACGGCAAAGATCAACCAAACCCTAGGGCCTCTAGGGCTCTACAGGAAGTAGCGATAGAAAATAGACGTACGTGAAAAAGTAATGTTTGTATTGATAGATCGATTGTTGGGGTTTTCCAATCGGCCATGGCCTTACATATATACGGCACGCTGGACTTGGCGTACAAGATTACAACTCTGAAGCTAAAACCAATCAGGACTAGCCTTTCTTGATTCGGTTACCATGTAGCATACTTCTACAAAAATGTACTTGCCAATCTAAGCACGTAACAAATCTAGGCCATATCCAGGTACATGCAGTCTTGCATATAGGAATAAAGCATTCTGGCCACGTCGCCATCACACTAAATATAGTGGCTAAGCACTTGAGCCCACCAAAAAAATACTAAATATTCCGGCAACATCGCAAATCAAACTAGATAATGGCCATCAGGACTAAGCATACTTATTCATATACGTAGATATATATCACTTGCATGCATCACGCCCATGGTCCAGTATAGCATATGATTCTTCTTAGGACTTGTATCTTCACCTTCCATGAAATTTCCTGTGGCAATACTTCAACAATGCATTAACCGATCAGCTTGATAAATCATTGATTTAATTTGGCTCATCACATACTAAGTAGCCAAATTATACCATCAACACATTGCTTTTGGCAGAAGGAGGGAATAGTGTGGAAGCAGGCACGTAACCAGGGTCACCTCTGCTGCTCTTAACTACCTCTGATGCATTGGATAACTATGCAGGATTCTTGAGGGGGCTATGCCGCCTAGGTGGCAGGCTAGCTCGCACAACGGTTGCAGTAGCAGACTCTGGGCCACCAGCAGCTGGAGCCGTTGTGAGATGAGAGTCATCTGTGGATGGCATTTCATTCTGAAATGTGGCTGCATCCCCTTCTTTCATGGGCACAGAAGTGCCACCAGCCACACGCTTGGAATCTGTATCACATGCGCGGGAATCTTCCTTGTTTAGGTTGAGCTCGGGAGCGTCCACTTCAACACTTGATGATCGGGTGGCATGGGTGACAACAACGTCTCTCATTGCCACCAGGGTAGGCAATATCTCAACAGTCCTGGCAGATACACACTCATCACTCCCAGATGTACGGATGTCTGCCGTTGTAGTCTGCACATATGTAACCGGTGGAGATGCGCGGCCCCTTACATCAGAGCTAGCGGAAACAATGAACGGTGCAGCAGCAGATTCGTCGACTGACAGCTCATGAATATTTGCATTATCTGATGTCGACAACTTGAATGCGTTCAAGTGGGTCTTTGGTAGTACAATTGGTCAAGCGTGCAGTAATCTTCTTCACCCTGCAAAAATAAAATGTGTCGAATGATAAACGGCCATTCAAGAAAACGCATGAAGAGAACAAAAAGGTGAGCATTAGAACAAAATAAATTGCCATGGTAGTCATCATAAAAATGAAAAATGAGTGATATGCCAGAGCTGCCATTTGAAAACAAGGTAAGGATGAACACACATGAAGTGTAAGCGGTTGAAGTAAGTGAAAGCTACCAGTTACCATATGAGTGGACAAGATTTGCCATGTGGTCTAGTAAGCAGTTGCCATGCAGAAGAAGCAGGAGTTGCCATAAACCAAATTTAGATCATAAAACAACAGTTCCCATGTGGGGCAGACATGAGTAGCCATGTGTCAAGTTAGACAGTTGCCATGAGAGGCAGACATTAGTTGCCACCAAAAATGGGTCAAGTAAAAAGTTGTATATGAATTATAATGCATCGAACAAAATTAGCATCATGACAATAAATAACTTGGAAAGCTCGTCATGTGCAATTGCCATGAAGAGAGTTCAAAGAGAATGCATTTCCATATCGTGACGTAATGAAGATAGCTCAATCACAAAAAAGTAGATAACAAACAGGGAGAACCCACCTCTTGGTTGTCTTCCTCAAGTCTTCCAGCACGACAGGATCCCCGGTGTTGGACTTCGATGTGCGAGGAGACGACCTAGTGGAAGTGGTGGCACCAGCAGTGGGAGCCCCCTTGTCCAACCAGACAGAAACACGGGTTAGCGTAGGTGCCTGTTTCTGCTTAACTGATCGTCCACCAGCTGTCACCTCACTACATGTACAAAAATGGCAAAAGTGAGCAAAAAAATGCAAAATATAAACAAGTGTGAGACACAAAAATCATGGCGCACATAGGAACGAAAAAAATCCGGGCTGTTAAAAAGGAAGAACAAATAAAACGCTAAATAAACATTGAACCTCCTCCTAGCATCTACGGGATCAGTCCTACACCTCTTCCCAACAGGGCCTTGGCCAGCATACTCTGGAGCAATGTCCCTCTTTGAGAGCGAAACCCATGTGTCTCTCGCAATAGTTGGATCAATGCCTCCCTCCGGTAGAGGAACTTTCGCTGCAGCCTTATCGTTCTTACCCCCTACACGAACTTCATGATGTTCATCATGGTCACTGTCATGCGGCACATTCTCCATGTCATCATCGCCATCCTTGTCGAGACCAGCATCCACGCTACCAAGACCATCCCCATCTAGCTCATCTTGCATGTCAGGGAGCTCCTGATAGCTGTTGTAGTCATACCGGCCATGGCAACCAATTGGACGATATGTCCGTTCTCCAATAAATGATGTGAACTGCCTCGCAACCGCCTCGCTATCAGAACCATTAAGTGATGTCTAACCCTCGACCAACTTCCCAAGCAAGCTGGTCATGCCGGAAGCAAACTGCCCAACTAGGTGCTCAAAAGGTGCCCTCGCCTGATCAGAAAACAAAAAGTAACAAATTACAAAACATATTAGAGACACATGATTAAGAAAAATAAGGCAAAACAACCATAAAAGAGCAATCAAATGCAAGAAAAAATAATTTCAAAAAACAAATAAACATGCTTGACTACCTCAGCGGGACAAGATGGAGCTGAATGCACATCCATCCACTTGCCAAAGTTTTGTGGCCCACCAAACACACTGTAGTTTATAGCATGCTTGGCCATCAACTGAAAAAGCAAAAAGAACTAAGATGTCAAAAGAAATAAGAAATAGTGACTACAATCATGGATTGCAAGGAAAAAAAGGAGTTTCGACGAGGAACGACTGAGTTGCCGTATGGAGACAAATATGGTTGCCATGTGTAGTCAACCATGGTTGCCAAGTTCTTTATGACTTATTAGCCATAATGGAAATGGTTAGGTGGTGTAATCGAATGCACAAACATAATTGACTATAAAAAATGGAGTATGGATGCCAATTAAAGTGTTGTGCATTTCCCACGCAGAACCAAACGTATTTGCCATGCTGTGTACGCTATAGATTCCCCACTTTGAAAAGAAAGAAGACACAACTAACCAGTAGTTTCCCATATTTTGTATCAGATACCCTGCCAGTATAGCCTTGACAGCATCATACATCCATGCAGAGACAACAAACTTATGTGGAGGCGGCGGGCCTCCTATCCCAGTAAAGTCGACAGTGGACAAATCAAGACTATCGACGTACATGAGCTAGTTTACACAATAAAGCGAGCAAGTAAATTAGAATATGACAATGATCAATGTTGTGCAGGAAAAGAAAACATATAAAAATGCGGGAAAAAAGAAAAGGAAAATGACCACGGTTTGAACGTCGTTGGTAGTACAGTGTCCCTTGAGTCACAAGTTCAAAAAAAAGGAAATAAAGATTTGCCATCTATCTATGTTGTTAGTTTCCACCTATCTATGTTGTTAGTTGCCATCATGTTATGTTGGCGGTTGCCATGTTATTATATTGTTAGTTTCCACCAGTTCAACATGATAGTTGCCATCCAGATTGTATAAAGAGAAATGAACATAGGAAGTGAACACTATGTGTATTATAGCTATAAAAATGAAATTGCCTTGTATACACCAACTATAGTTGCCATGTATCAAACAAACTTCACTTTGACATGTAAAAGTCACAAACAAAATATAACAAAGGGTTGCCACGCACGATCAACTATGGTTTCCATAAAAAAGAATCAGATAAAAGCTTTGTCAAACTATGGGTTGTCAGATTATGACCAAACAGAGACACCAAAATGCAAAACAATTCGGTTGCCACTTATGGACAGCTTCAATGTTGATTTAGGAAAGAATGAACCGTGGTAAGAGCATTTGCATAAAGAGTAGGGAAAAATACCATTAGGTGCAAGCGACAACCCTTCTGGTACATCTTAGTTGAGAATGCATCATGTAGGAAGTCGGCAATGAATTTACACCAATTCATGTTTTTAACATCTTTCAGCTTCGCCTACACAAACACAATTCGGGACAAAAAGATGCCGCATCGGCATTCAATAAAAACATCAAAACTGGCAGTGACTAACTTCTGCATGACATCAAAAACTAAAGATTGTATGTCAAAGAATAGAAAGAGATCATTCACCAGGATAGAGAAGCACTTGTTGCTTGGGCGAAGAGATGTGGTAGTCGAAAATACAGCCGAGATCAAGTACATGAGCAGCTTCATTTGTTGCCATGTTTCAATGTAGTAAAAATTAGTTCTAATAGAAGAATGAAAACTCAGTATCAAATTTAAACATAGGGGGAGAGTGACCTCATCGCCACGATTCCGTGGCGGTGGCTCCATGAAGTCATTATCATCATCTTGATGGTCACCACGAGCCATTGTGCTACGGCAAGAACAAAAACATGTTAGTGTAAAACGAGAACACATCCTACAGACGCGGAAAGAGATACATGAAGTAACAAATCACTGGATATCATCAATAACAAAAATGAAAACTTCCATGTTTACCCCAAAGTTTTAGCATGTGAAAGGATGTAATTGCCATGTGCTGAACATGCACAAAAAGGAAAAAATAACCAATGGAAAAACAGGTGCAAAACATGGAAACTGGATATGTGTTTGCTTCTTAAGAATGCAGTTGCCATGTAGGATATTCAAGTTGCCATGTTGGCAATAAACAATGTGGCAATTGAGGCAGTATAGTGGAACACCCAACTACCATTGTCCAACATGTAGTGTGGCAACTAACACATTGGCTTAATAAAAGCACATGTCATATCTACTAGGTTCAAGTTGCCATGTTAACAAACAAAAAGATGTGGCAACTAAGGCAGTTCAAATTAGAACAGACAACTGCCAGTCTACAATGTATAATGTGGCAACTCACACATTGTCCTGGTAAAAAAAATGAGTTGTCATGTAATGCAATCAAATATGTTGTGCTATCACAAAACAACATGGCAACGAAGTGAGCACATGGTACATACAAACTGCCATTACTCTACATATGACATGGCAATTGTCATAGTTGATTCACAAAATTAGTTGCCACTTAGAAGGATAGTTGTAGGTAAACAAAATGCAATGAAATTGACGTGACTGCCATCATCCCACACTTAAATATGCATCTACCTATATATAGGGATCATACACAACTCTCCCTCAGTTTGGATCTCATAAACTGCCATTATCCTACATATGACATGGCAACTGACATAGTTGATTCAGAAAATTAGTTGCCATCAATGAGGATAGTTGTGGATAAAACAAGTGTGTTGAAATTGCCATGAATGCCATGATCCTACACATTGAAATGCACCTAACTAGATCTAGGGTTCATACACAACTATCATACTTCTCAATTCAATAGCAACATCGCCCTAAAATAGTGAAGATCATAGCCTTCAAGACAATCAGAACTAACAATTAGAAATCGCTCACGCATGTAATTGCAGGCATCTAATCTCTCGTACATAGAGAGGTGGTTGCCGACCAGGTGAGCCTCATCGACTTGACTACCACCGCGACGACGACCGAACTACGCAATGCCACCCTAAAATGGCACACACGTGACTCCCCCGCTGACGGGGACACCGAGCGGCCGCGAATCCGACTAAATCTCAAGAGGGCTCGAGAGGAATGTGACCAGGGAGGAAGGGGGATAGTACATAAGTTTCGACAGCCTTACCTTCTCACTGCGGCTGCTCCAGCGACGACGCTCCAGTCCGGCGAACACCAGCAACGGCCGCGAATGCCGTCGACTCTTCGACTGCCGCCGCCTCCTCCTCTCGTCTTCTCCTTCAATTGAATGGAACTACATGTGGATGGTGGGTTGGGGAGTAATGAAGGGGATGGGGAGAAACCGCAACACCACTGAGGGGGGAAATGGCTAGTCGTGAGAGACGCGAACAGAAGTCGTGCGTGGCATGCGGGCGCGTCGGTAGTTCCACCGCTGTAGGACATTGAGAAGAGGTGACTAGAGGGGGGTGATTAGACACTAAGTACCAAAGTTGCAGTTTTTAAGTTTCCTTAAGTTTAAGTGGAGTTTAGGCACAAGTTTATCATTCACAATACACATCAAGCACGCATGCAAAGAGTTTATGAGTAGCGGAAAGTAAAGCATGCAACTTGCAAGAATGTAGAAGGAAGGGTTTGGAGGATTCAAACGCAATTGGAGACACAGATGTTTTTGGCATGGTTCCGATAGGTGGTGCTATCGTACATCCACGTTGATGGAGACTTCAACCCATGAAGGGTAACGGTTGCGTGAGTCCACGGAGGGCTCCACCCACGAAGGGTCCACGAAGAAGCAACCTTGTCTATCCCACCATGGCTGTCGCCCACGAAGGACTTGCCTCACTAGCGGTAGATCTTCACGAAGTAGGCGATCTCCTTGCCCTTACAAACTCCTTGGTTCAACTCCACAATCTTGTCGGAGGCTCCCAAGTGACACCTAGCCAATCTAGGAGACACCACTCTCCAAGAAGTAACAAATGGTGCGTTGATGATGAACTCCTTGCTCTTGTGCTTCAAACGATAGTCTCCCCAACACTCAACTCTCTCTCATAGGTTTTGGATCTGGTGGAAAGAAGATTTTAGTGGAAAGCAACTTAGGGAAGGCTAGAGATCAAGATTCATATGGTAGGAATGGAATATCTTGGCCTCAACACATGAGTAGGTAGTTCTCTCTCAGAAAATGTATGCTGGAAGTGTAGGTTCAGTCTGATGGCTCTCTCCATGAATGAAGAGGAGGTGGAGGGGTATATATAGCCTCCACACAAAATCTAACCGTTACACACAATCTACCAAACTCGGTGGGACCGAATCGTTAAACTCGGTCAGACCGATTTTGCAAATAATGTGACCGTTAGGGTTTTCGGTGGGACTGAAATGCAATTCGGTGAGACTGATTCGGTTAGGGTTAGGGCATAACGTAATCTCGGTAAGACCGATTACACAAACTTGGTGAGACCGATTTTGGTAATAAGCTTTCCAGAGAGTTGGTCAGGCAAACTCAGTTTGACCGATTACACAAACTCGGTGAGACCGATTTTGGTAATGAGTTATCCAGAGAGTTTGCATTGTAATCTCGGTAGTACCGATTGCTCAAACTCGGTGAGACCAATTTTGGTAATGGACATACACAGAGAGATTACAATCCCATCTCGGTGAAACCGAGATCCCTATCGGTAAGACCGATTTGCTTAGGGTTTGTGGCAGTGGCTATGACTTTTGGAATCGGTGGCGCCGGATAGGAAGAATCGGTGTGACCGATTTTGGCTTTAGATTTAGGTCATTTGTGGAAGTGAGAAAGTAGCTGAGGGTTTTGGAGCATATCACTAAGCACATGAAGCAAGAGGTTCATTAAGCAACACCTCATCCCTCCTTGATAGTATTGAATTTTCCTATAGACTCAATGTGATCTTGGACCACTAAAATATGAAATGAAGAGTCTTGAGCTTGAAGCTTGAGCCAATCCTTTGTCCTTAGCATCTTGAAGGAGTTCCCACATCCTTTAGTCCATGCCACTCCATTGTTGAACTTATCTGAAACATACTAGATAAAAGTGTTAGTCCAACAAGAGATATGTTGACATTAATTACCAAAACCACCTAGGGAGCACTTGTGCTTTCAATCTCCCCCTTTTTGGTAATTTATGACAACATACATCAAAGCTTTAGATAAAGATATAAGGAATAGCAAGTAAAGCTTTGGAAAGACATGTAACAAACATAGGCTCCCCCTACATGTATGCAATCATGTGAATATGGAATATAGAAGCATGTGAGAGCATAAACATGATAGAGCAGGCAATGTGTTACATGTATCTTGGCCATATGCATCAGAGCAAAGAATATTAAAGAAAATACCTTCATGCTCATGAGTCCTTCTTGCAAACAATATGTACATCAGCAAGAATTCCTCATACACATGATTGTGATGCATATACTTACCTTGAAGTCTTGAGTTGGCTTAGGATGAAATGAACCTGCGTAGACAAGGTTAGATAACACAGATACATCTACTAGCCAAAGCAAGCAGAAGAAACCACAAGAATACCAAGACTGGGATGACATGTAGAGAGTGAGTACTAAGTACCACATTGGATTAGACATGTCCCCAAGAGTAAAGATATGCAATGAATTTAAATGATTTCTTTCCCTTAGATGTCTTGCTCCCCCTGAATCTAGCATGGGATACTGGGAGAAGATAGGGAATAGAAAATCAGAGCTGAAAAATCAGAGCTGAAAGATACGAATGATGATCAGAGCTAATGTATGTTAATGCAAATAAGCACAAAAGAATCAAATGAACATGTCTTTCCCCTCAAGAAGACATGTGGGCATCTCTCCTCTTGAACACCAAGCATCTGGGATCCTTGAGAAATGCTTTCTACTTAAGTATTCTCTCCCCCTGGAGATCTCTCCCTCCCCTTAAGGATCTCTCTCCCCCTTAAGGATCTCTTTCTAAATGATAAGCTTTGATGTTCTCTCTCTCCCCCTTTGACATCAATTTCCAAGAAGGGTTTTCTGGAATCCGTCGAATGGGTTTGGTCCTTGAGACACAGCACAAAGCAATGATAAAAATGTGATGCTTGTAGAGGACAAGATTCATTGAGTGGAGTTGGATCAGTAGAAACATAGAATTATGTGGCAAACTGTTTTCCTGATGTGAAATCGGTGGCACCAAGTGGTATGCTTCGGTTGTACCGAAAGGATTTGGTTGGGCCGAAAATAACAAATCGGTGAAACCGAGTTCATCTCAGTGAAAACACTTGTCACCTCAGCTCACTTAGACTAGTAAGATCTCACAAAGATTTGCAAGGAATTTACTGAAAGATGTGCAATGAATTGGAATGCAGAAAATGCAGAGCAAACAGAAAGAAAGCTAGATGAAGTTTTGTTTTTTTTTTCTCTTTTTTTTGAAAGGGGAAACAAGTATGCATGAGAGAAATGCAAAAACACAAACAAGAACACAAGAGAACTTTATCTAGAGATGGTCGGCGACAAAGTCACCTATGTTAGAGTATATTGACTTAGGAGTCAAGTGAGATCACTTGATCATAGGTCATACTCATCGTTTAAGCTCAAAATGGGGTTGCCATTTTTCATTTAAGCATCTTGATGTATTCACATCTTGTTGAGTTGCTTTAGCTCATGACTTGGAGTAAAGCTTCTCAAAGATGGAATAATATACCTTGGTTGGTGGTGGTGTCCATGTAGTTGAACTTGTGTGGGTTGCTCAAGGTTGATGTAGCTCATCAAGAATTTGGAGCACCACTTGGAATGTGAGTCCATCTACCTACATGGGTTAGTTCTTGCAAGGAAGATCACTCGTGTATCCAAAAATGACAATCATGAAGCTCAACATAGAATTTGTCAAAGGATATGTTTGAATGGTTCTGTGCTTCCTTGTCTTCAACCACCATAGTGTAGAGACTTGGCGATGTAGAGATTGTCCAAGATGTGAGTAGGTTACAATATCATGGAGTTTGGTTCCACCAAGTACCTACATGGTTAGGTAACATGCAAGATACAAATATATCCAGGACATAAGATTTTCATCATAAGAGAAATATCAAGGATTAGTCATAAGCTCATGTCTTGCATGTATCCAATGGAGTTTCTACTCCAAGTTTGAAGCATCAATGATGTTCAATTCTCCTCTTAACCTGCAAAACACTTTCTCATCAAGAGGTTTAGTGAATATATCCGCTAATTGCTTTTCGGTGCGAACATGCTTAAGATCAATGTCACCCTTAGCAACATGATCTCGAATGAAATGATGATGAACTTCAATATGCTTAGTTCCAGAATGTTGCACAGGATAATGACCAATTTTGATAGCACTTTCATTGTCACAAAGCAATGGAACATGTCTCACATATATCCCATAATCTTTAAGAGTTTGGGTCATCCAAAGTAATTGAGCACAACATGAACCAGCGGCAATATATTCCGCTTCGGCGGTGGATAAGGATACCGAGTTTTGTTTCTTGGAGGACCAAGACACAAGAGACTACCAAGAAATTGACAAGTACCCGAAGCGGACTTTCTATCAACCTTGTCTCCGGCATAGTCCGAGTCGGAATAGCCAACAAGATCGAAAGAGGCCCTCTTAGGATACCAAATGCCAAAACTTGGTGTATGGATTAAGTATCTCACTATCCTTTTCACGGCCTTAAGATGACATTCCTTAGGAGCAGCTTGATATCGTGTACACATGCACACACTTAGCATGATATCGGGACGTGAAGCACATAGATATAACAATGAACCAATCATAGAGTGATAAACCTTTTGATCAACTGGTTCACTATCTTTGGTCAAATCAATATGTCCACTAGTAGGCATGGGTGTAGACATACCTTTGCATTCTTGCATATTGAACTTCTTGAATAAGTCCTTGGTGTACTTTGTTTGAGAAACAAAGGTACCTTCTTAGTTTGCTTGATTTGCAACCCAAGAAAGAATTTGAGTTCACTCATCATAGACATCTCAAACTTCTCCGACATTAGCTTCCCAAACTTTTCACTAAAATGAGGGTTAGTTGAACCAAATATAATATCATCAACATAGATTTGGCACACAAATAGTTCTCCATTAACCCTTTTAGTAAAAAGAGTAGAATCAATTTTCCCAATTTCAAAGCCTTTTTCAATAAGGAACTTGGTCAAGCATTTATACCATGCTCTAGGAGCTTGTTTAAGACCATAAAGAGCTTTGTGAAGTTTGTAAACATGATTGGGTTTCTTAGGATTGACAAAGCCGGGAGGTTGCTTAACATAAACTTCCTCCTCTATTTCACCATTTAGAAAAGCACTTTTAATGTACATTTGGTACAAGGTGATATCATGATGATTAGCATAGGCAAGTAAGATGCGAATGGACTCAAGTCTAGCAACCGGAGCATAAGTCTCACCATAGTCCATACCTTCGACTTGTGTGTAGCCTTGGGCGACGAGACGTGCTTTGTTGCGAACTACTTTTCCATCTTCATCTTGCTTGTTGCGAAACACCCATTTGGTACCGATTACGTTGTGGTTGTTGTCGGGCTTCTCAACCAATGTCCAAACTTGGTTCCTCTAAAAGTTATGTAGCTCTTCATGCATAGCGTTTATCCAATCCGGATCTTCCAATGCTTCTTCAACCTTCATAGGTTCAATGCTAGAGATGAAAGAATAGTTTTCACAAAAGTTAGCTAAACGAGTTTTAGAGCGAGTGATTCTCCCGGTTTGAATGTCATTGTAGATTTGCTCGATGGGATGATCTTTAGCAATTCTTGCTTGAAGTCGTGAAAGCTTTTGCTTGGGTCTTCGTTGAACATCTTATTCATCTTGTTCTTCTTCTTGGCCTTCTTCATTGTTGGCGTTGTCGTTCTCTTGTCATGGTGGAGAAGGAGGTTGTTGACGTTCATCTTGATGCACTTCCTCGTTTTCTTCATCTTGGTGTGTCCCACTTGTGGATGCTTCCGTATCAACTCTTGGTTCACCTTGTCGTGAAGTTGAAGCTTCCACTTGGATGGACGAGGTACTCTCCTTCACCTCCGTTGGACGAACCTTACCAATAGACAAGTCTTGGATTGCTTCCGAAGGATCTTTGTCTCCTACATCAATTGCCAATTGCTCTACTTGCGAGCCGTTAGATTCATCAAACTTCACATCTACCGTCTCTTCAACCTTTCGGGTGAAATTGTTGTGGACACGGTAAGTGTGAGAGTTTGAGCCATAACCTAGTAGGAAACCTTCATGAGACTTAGGAGCAAATTTAGAGCGACGATGCTTATCAAGAATGTAGCACTTTGAGCCGAATACTCAAAAGTATCCAACTTGGGGTTTGTTACCGATGAGGAGCTCGTATGCCGTCTTGTCGAGTAGCTTGTGAAGATACAAGAGATTTGTCGCATGACAAGCTGTCTCGACCGCTTCTGCCCAAAAGTGCTTTGGCATCTTGTACTCATCAAGCATCGTTCTCGCCATTTCGATGAGCGTCCGGTTCTTCCTCTCAACAACTCTGTTTTGTTGAGGTGTATCCATAGCCGAGAACTCGTGTGAAATCCCTTCTTCGTCAAGAAAGGTGTCCACATTTGCATTCTTGAACTCCGTTCCGTTGTCGCTGTGAACCTTCTTGATCTTCACTTCAAATTGATTTTGGGCCTTCCTAGCGAAGTTTTTGAAGATCTTTTGGACCTGTGATTTATCATCGAGAAAGAACACCCACGTAAATCTTGAAAAATCATCAACTATAACTAGACCAAAAGAATTTCCACCGGGACTCTTGTAAGAGTTGGGACCAAAGAGATCCATGTGAAGTAGCTCGAGTGGCCTCCTTGTGGTCATGATGTTCTTCACGGGATGCCTTCCTCCAACCTGTTTACCTGCTTGACAAGCACTGCAAAGTATATCCTTATCAAATATGACATTGTTAACTCCAAGGATATGATTTCCTTTAATAAGCTTGTCAAGGTTTCGCATACCAACATGACCTAGTCGTCTATGCCATAACCAACCTTTTGAGGATTTAGCAATGAAGCAAGTTTTAGGTTGAGCCTTTTTAGTGAAATCAACAATGTATAGATCACATCTACGCACACCGGTAAAGACCATTTTATGGTTGTCTCGACGAAACACTTGGCAATCTACTTCAGTAAATAAGACATTGAAACCGAAATCAGCAAGTCTAGATACTGAAAGTAAGTTGTATCCAAGAGATTCAACGAGCATAACATTTTGTATGGAGCTATCATGTGATATGGCCACCTTACCGAGGCCAACCACCTTACCCTTTGAGTTGTCACCGAAAGTGACATACTTTCGAGGACTATCATTATCAGCAAGCTCACGAAACATGTCTTTATCTCCGGTCATGTGATCGGTACATCCACTATCAAGAACCCATTCCTTTCCTCCTGACATATATCCCCGAAGATTTGCCATAAGACCAAAGTGTCTCATTGCATCATCAAGATCGAAGTCACCATCATCATCCTCATCATAGTATCCATGTTCAACATCGTCATGTGGTGGATCAAGTCCTAGAGAGGGTGATTCATTAGAGTGAGTTTGACAATGATCTTGCTTATGAATTTTTATAGCTTCGGAAATAATATCACTAATAATACCAACATTTCCTTTGGCACGCATAAGTTTTGTAAGCTCAAATAGACGATCACCAAACATAGGATCACTAGTATTCATCTTACTCAAGGCAATAGACTTATGGAGAATTTCATCTAGATTTTTCAAGGAATAATCTGGAAATCGTTCCTCAAGAAATTTCCATATAGTGTAGTTACACTTAAAAGTAGGCAAACATCCAATCAAGTTTCTAGGCAATCCTCTAATGATAAGTTCGGCAGTTCTGAGATTCCTAATCATGTCAATTGACTCATCATGGGTAGGATGCATAGGATCAACATAAGGTGCACAAGGGCTAGCAATGTACTTGTTCAAATGATATTGATTGAAAATTACAAGCATCTCATTTTTCCACTCATGAAAATACTCTCCATCAAGAATAGGCACTCTATGTCTAAGACTCCCCAAAGTAGACTCATCCATCTTCCTCCAATGGTGATTAAACCAAAGCAATGGAGACCAATGCTCTAATACCACTTGTAGGACCTTGAGAAGAGGTGTCTAGAGGGGGGGTGATTAGACACTAAGTACCAAAGTTGCAGTTTTTAAGTTTCCTTAAGTTTAAGTGGAGTTTAGGCACAAGTTTATCATTCACAATACATATCAAGCACGCATGCAAAGAGTTTATGAGCAGTGGAAAGTAAAGCATGCAACTTTCAAGAATGTAGAAGGAAGGGTTTGGAGGATTCAAACGCAATTGGAGACACGGATGTTTTTGGCGTGGTTACGATAGGTGGTGCTATCGTACATCCACGTTGATGGAGACTTCAACCCATGAAGGGTAACGGTTGCGCGAGTCCACGGAGGGCTCCACCCACGAAGGGTCCACGAAGAAGCAACCTTGTCTATCCCACCATGGCCGTCGCCCACGAAGGACTTGCCTCACTAGCGGTAGATCTTCACGAAGTAGGCGATATCCTTGCCCTTACAAACTCCTTGGTTTAACTCCACAATCTTGTCGGAGGCTCCCAAGTGACACCTAGCCAATCTAGGAGACACCACTCTCCAAGAAGTAACAAATGGTGCGTTGATGATGAACTCCTTGCTCTTGTGCTTCAAATGATAGTCTCCCCAACACTCAACTCTCTCTCATAGGTTTTGGATCTGGTGGAAAGAAGATTTGAGTGGAAAGCAACTTGGGGAAGGCTAGAGATCAAGATTCATATGGTAGGAATGGAATATCTTGGCCTCAACACATGAGTAGGTAGTTCTCTCTCAGAAAATGTATGCTGGAAGTGTAGGTTCAGTCTGATGGCTCTCTTCATGAATGAAGAGGAGGTGGAGGGGTATATATAGCCTCCACACAAAATCTAACCGTTACACACAATCTACCAAACTCGGTGAGATCGAATCGTTAAACTCGGTCAGACCGATTTTGCAAATAATGTGACCGTTAGGGTTTTCGGTGGGACTGAAATGCAATTCGGTGAGACCGATTCAGTTAGGGTTAGGGCATAACGTAATCTCGGTAAGACCGATTACACAAACTCGGTGAGACCGATTTTGGTAATAAGCTTTCCAGAGAGTTGGTCAGGCAAACTCGGTTTGACCGACTACACAAACTCGGTGAGACCGATTTTGGTAATGAGTTATCCAGAGAGTTTGCATTGTAATCTCGGTAGTACCGACTGCTCAAACTCGGTGAGACTGATTTTGGTAATGGACATACACAGAGAGATTACAATCCCATCTCGATGAAACCGAGATCCCTATCGGTAAGACCGATTTGCTTAGGGTTTGTGGCAGTGGCTATGACTTTTGGAATCGGTGGTGCCGGATAGGAAGAATCGGTGTGACCGATTTTGGCTTTAGATTTAGGTCATTTGTGGAAGTGAGAAAGTAGCTGAGGGTTTTGGAGCATATCACTAAGCACATGAAGCAAGAGGCTCATTAAGCAACACCTCATCCCTCCTTGATAGTATTGGATTTTCCTATAGACTCAATGTGATCTTGGACCATTAAAATATGAAATGAAGAGTCTTGAGATTGAAGCTTGAGCCAATCCTTTGTCCTTAGCATCTTGAAGGAGTTCCCACATCCTTTAGTCCATGCCACTCCATTGTTGAACTTATCTGAAACATACTAGATAAAAGTGTTAGTCCAACAAGAGATATGTTGACATTAATTACCAAAACCACCTAGGGAGCACTTGTGCTTTCAACCGCACGCCCCGACTCGCAACTGGTGTTGGCCGAGGGAGAAACGGCGTGCGAGCGAACTGAGGATGACACCACACATCGGCCTTGTCTTACGTGGCACACAAAAACTGCCACATCGTGTCAAGATTCGTCTAAATTTGAATCGACGGTGATCCAGGCGTGTGGGCGAGTTGGAGAAGTGCCACATGTGTGGGCGTTAGTGTTTCCGTATTTGCATTTGGTTGAATTATGTGAACTTTAGACAATGTTTTTGATATGTACACACAAAGAGAAAAAATATGACCACGTGGATAAAAATGCGTCTACGTGTTTGGCACACTACCAACCCAAACACACACGGGGACGGACAAAACCCAAAACACCAATCCAAACGGTAAAAAACCACGTCCGTTAACGTCGGCGTGTTGGAGTTACCCTATGTAATGCCCACGATGCGGCTATATCTCCCACGTGTCGAGGCACGACTTAGAGGCATAACCACATTGTGGTTTTGTCGTAAGAAGGGTCATCTTCACACAATCCCATGTAATGAACAAGAAAAGAATAAATAGAGTTGGCTTACAATCGCCACTTCACACAAAAATCATATAATTCATACATCATCCAGAGTCACATATAGTCCGACTACGGACAAATCCAAATAAAAAGAAGATAACCCCAAATGCTAGATCCCCGATCGTCTCAACTGGGCTCCACTACTAATCATCCAAAAAAGACACGTAGTAATGACTAAGGTCCTCGTCGAACTCCCACTTGAGTTCAGTAGCATCACCTGCACTGGTCTCATCGGCACCTGCAACTGTTTTATGTGATAGCTTGGCTTAATAGGGATGATAGACTACTCATATCAATAAGGAATTCCTTCTTTTCCGGAAGCCCATTCGGACAAACTCCAAAGTTAAGCGTGCAACTTGGAGTAATTTCAGGATGGGTGACCGACCAGAAAGTTGATCCAGGCGCGCACGAGTGGGGACAAAATATGCAGAAAAGACTAGTATTGATCTATGGGGCCAGTCTAGATCCCACCAGGAGTAACGACCACCGGGTCCGGGGCGTTAGGCCAACTCCACCGCGCGACCCTATCCTGTCCGGCTCCGTCCGTTTGGGGTAAAAGGGACAAAAGAGGCGGCCCAGCGCACGGCCTCAAACGGACAAATGTCTGGATTCCGTCCATTTTCGACCCATCGCCGGCCCAAACTTGCGCTCGGTTTGGGGTGAAACGGACGCGCACGGACGGCCGCGACGCACGCCCTTGTCCCCCCGTGGCCCGCCTGTCGGGGACACTAGCAGTCCCTCCGCTCCCAATGCTTCACCCTCTCTCCCCGCCCCGCCCCGCCGCCGGCGCCGCCCCTATTCTCCGGCCGCCTCCTCACGGCGCAGCCCCCCTGCCGTCCATACCAAACCACGTCTCGACATGGCCGCCACCATGCCCGCGCTTTCGCCGTAGTTTTGGTCGTCTATCGGGGGAGGTTTGGCCGTCGCCGTCCTTGCCGGTGGCGGAGGGGACACGACTGCCGGCGACGGACCACGGCGGCCGAGGCAAATTCCGACGAGAGCTCCAGAGCGGCCAGTAGCCGGCCGGCAACCACCCCTGTTGCGTCAAGGTGATCATCGTGGCCTCTTCGCCACCGCGACCGCAAGGTGTTCGACCTTTTGCCAACAAAGGTATGGACAGTGGAGACGAGTTTTTCTTCCATCACTTCCTTTGTTCATCGAACGATTCGTCGTCGGATGATGAAGATCTTGTGGTGGCTGCACTGGTCGTTCACGACCATATTCAACGGCAGCTTCCTCGGCACATGGGGTCACTCCCTGGCCGTGCTCCCAACCTGAACCGCAACAGGGAGAGAGGCCACGCCCTGCTCTATGCCGATTACTTTGCCAACACCCCGCTCTTCAAGCTGGATAAATTTCGTCGCCGTTTTCGTATGGCAAGGCATGTGTTCAATCGTATCCGAGAGGGAGTGGTTGCTCATGACCCATACTTCGAGTGCAAGACGGATGCCCTTGGCAAGCTTGGATTCTCCTCTTACCAGAAATGCACCGCGGCCATCCGCATGCTTGCATATGGTATTCCAGGCGATCTGGTGGACGAGTATGTGCGTATGAGTGAGACAACATGTCTGATGTCAATGTACAAGTTTTGCCAGGCTGTGATCGAGGTGTTTGGCCCAGAGTACTTGAGGCAGCCAACTGCCGCTGATACAGAGAGATTGTTGGCGACCAACGCAGCTAGAGACTTTCCAGGCATGCTTGGCAGCATAGATTGTATGCATTGGGAGTGGAAGAACTGTCCATTTGCTTGGCAGGGCCAGTACAAGGGGCATGTTAACGGGTGCACTATTATATTAGAAGCGGTGGCATCGCAAGATCTTTGGATATGGCATTCTTTCTTCGGTATGGCAGGTTCTCACAATGATATCAACGTGCTGCAGCGTTCTCCAGTCTTCGCCAGGCTTGCAGAAGGCCACTCCCCACCTGTCAACTTTGAGATCAACGGTCACCAGTACAACAAGGGATACTATCTAGCAGATGATATATATCCTCAATGGTCAACTTTTATGAAGACAATCTCGAAACCCCAAGGTGAGAAGAGAAAGAGATTTGCCCAAATGCAAGAGAGTGTTAGAAAGGATGTGGAACGTGCTTTTGGTATGCTTCAATCCCGGTGGGGTATCGTTCGAAACCCTGCACTGTCATGGGATAAAAGGAAGCTTTGGAAGGTGATGACTGCTTGTGTGATCATGCACAACATGATCGTCGAGGACGAGCGTGATGAGAGTATCTTCGACCAAGGATTTGATTATCAAGGTGAAAATATTAAGCCCCTGCACCAAGACGCGGCCACATTTGAACAGTTTGTCCAATTCCACCGTGAGATGTGTGATTGGCACACTCATTTGAAT
This sequence comes from Triticum dicoccoides, assembly GCF_002162155.2. NCBI lineage: Eukaryota > Viridiplantae > Streptophyta > Magnoliopsida > Poales > Poaceae > Triticum > Triticum dicoccoides. The sequence continues at coordinate 156,659,869 of NC_041393.1, read as the reverse complement.
CTTCAAAATGACTTGGTTGAGCATGTCTGGGATAACATTGGCAACCAATAGATGTATTGGTCCAATTTATGTTCAGTCAAGACAATTTCGATTTGGTTGTAAAACTATTTTATTAAAGACAATCTCAATTGGGTTGTAAAATTATTTTAATTTTCAGACAAATATTTGGGTTGGAAACTAGTTTTGATGCAAATTTGGGCATTTTTGGCCCTGACGAACAGGATGGGGCAAATGAATGCGGCCGCGCGCTGGGCGCACGGCCACCGCATCCCAGGACAGGCCCGGACACGACCCCAAATCCCTACCCAAACAGACAAAAACCGGACAAAATGGACGTCCGTTTGGGGTCGCGCGGTGAAGTTGGCCTTACATCTATCTTTTGAAAACCACCAGACCGGCCTGCTCTAAAAGAGGACAAACTTTTTTTAAGGGAAGAAGAAACTTGATCAGTTTCTGAAAGGGCGCACATGTCTGATCAGACAGGTTCACTTTGACAGTTTTTCTACTCTAGATTCCTGCACTTTCTCGGTGAGAAAAATGCACCACTAGTCTAGGGTCCTTTGTACGAGCCGCGAACTGAAAAAGCGAGGCCAGAGAGAAATAGAGTGGTGGGTGGTGGAGGCTGTGACGAGTTGTTCACTCGACACCTGACGTCATCCCTTAAATTGCTTGTGACGTCCGCACGAATGACTAGTCCAGAGACGGCGATCCGGGGGGGATGGATGGCCCTCTCGACGTCGACGGGGGCCCCCAGCGCCGGTCGGACGGGGCGGGATCGATGCACGCTGCTGCTATGCTACTCTCTGTAGGCCTGGCCGGTCGGCAGGCTAAGGCGCCCAACGAGGCTCTAGGCCCTGGCCGCGGCCGGCCCGGCCGGCTGTGCGCAGTGCCCGTATGGTGTTCGAACAAATGCCTCAGCGGCCAGCGGGGCGCCGGCAGCCGAGCCGACCGTGCTAGCGACTGCACCAGTGGCGCTAGCCACCTAGCTACCGTGGCCAGTGACCTGGAGGGTGGAGCCCTTCACCGTTGGCCATTAACTGCCGTGCGCTAATGGCCGGAGAAGAGGCAAGACACTCGAGGCGCCAGGGGGAGGTCGGAGGTGACTTCGCCGGAGTCAAGCGGATGATGATGGTAGTTGGTAATACTTCCGGGTTTTGCGATGATGGTTAGTCAAGCAGTCAACACACCCTCTCCGGCTTGCCATCGCTATCCACAGATTCCGTTTCACTGCCTCCTGGTACCATACCATGTATTCTACTGGCTAATTCCTGCTTATCTATGCGTTCCAAACCAAATTGTTCAGCAGCCCAGCTCGATGCCGAGGTATTTAACTGTTGAGGTGCGTGTTTGTTCATTACTTTTGTAGTAACTCCAAAGCGGTCCTGAGGAGATCATATATTCCCTTGTTTAATCTGGATGCCGACTGTTTCTTGATATGACTGGGACCAACTCCAACCTAATGAGCTATCAGATGATGATGATAGCCTCACCATTGCTGTGGGGTCCTAGCTTGTTTCTTTCCTATATGTTTAACTGACTTCACCGGTCTCCCCCCTCCTTTGTTCACTGTCCACACCACCGTTCACACCATTACAGACGCTGGAAGAACTCAGCTGTCTTTGAAGCACACAAGGTGTCCGTCGTAGTCTGAGCAGCAGCCGTCGCTCTGGATACAAGCTCAAAGCCGCAACCTCAGCTAGGCTAACAGGGCAGCCATTCCAAGCGAGCAACTGAGCATTGCAAAGCTTTCCCATTTCAGGTACGATTCTCACTCTCTCTTCCTGTGCTCGGCTCTTCGACATGGATACATAAGTTCCATTGCCAATTTTCTGTCATTTCTCCGCTTGCAGTTAATCTTACTAGTTACCCTGATCTGGGTACATGCTCAAACCTGCAACCTCGGCTAGGGGCTGATGTATGATAGCTCATTCAGTGTGACTGTCTATGTGAGGAGCATTGCATCGCCGCTTTCCTCTTTCAGGCATGATTCTCAGTTTCTCTTCCTGTGCTCGCTTCTTAGACATGGATGCATTGTTTCCAGTAAAATGTAAAATAATTTATCTTATATAACTTAATAGTAGGTTTTTAAATTTTAAATCATGTCTTGTGACAGTTTTTTAAATTTGTGATGATATCCAGATTAATTATACAATTTGTAGTGTATTTTTCACAAATTTTTGAATGGATGCGTTAAAGTTATGTTGTTCA
>NC_041393.1:156645022-156657439 GCF_002162155.2 Triticum dicoccoides | reverse complement strand
CTTAGTCCGCCACTGATTATTTCCATCGCCTATTGAACCTCCCTACTTGCAGTTAGTCTTACTAGTTACCAAACATAATCTGGCATTATCTAGAAAAAAACAAGCAGCTGCTAGTTCTCCAACGAACTAACACCTATTTATATGTGTGTGTTTTTTGGTGACAGCAGTCAGATCTAGGTATTCAGAGAAAACAAAGGGAAATATCTGGACCACTATTTTTGTTATCGCTCTGGATACAAGCTCACTTGCAACCATTTATGGCTAATGAGGGCAGTCTTCCCGTGTGACTGAGCATTGCAATGCTTTCCATGCCAGGTATAGTATTTTACTTTCTCTTAGATGCGTGTAACTTACCATTGAATGCAATTAATTTTACTAGTTACCCTGTAGAATCTGTTAGTGTCTCCACCAACAAGTATTACTACTTGTATTATGTGTGTTTTGTGGTAATATCAGTTGGAAGAAAAACAAAGGGAAATATCTAGATCACTTATTTTGGTGGGGTCGGATTATGACAGTAAAGTTCAATCATGTATATGGTGTTGTTGTTTGATGAGAAACACAATTAATTTCCAACCATAAACACTAAAATTGTATAACCAATAGAACTCTATGCTCAAACATGAACATATGTATTGTAATATGTAGACACAGGAAATTCATCTAGTTACAGTATATACAACGGGGTTGATCCTTTTAAGATTTTAATAAACTGACAATCTGCTTTCGTCTTTAACACCAACCCAGTATACTCTGATAGTTGATTGGGGCCAACTTAGTACAACATTAACTACCTTTTTTTTCTGGAGAAGTCTGTGAACATGAGCTAATAATTCGTATGGTGGTCACTGTTTGAAAAAAATAATTCATATTGTTGGGGTCTAGCAGGCAAGTTAGCCTTTAACGCGCTCTCTTTTGTGTTGTTTTCTTTTGGGACACAGACTTCACCAAGTCCATCTTCCTTGCAACCTTCTTTGCCTTTTCTTGTTCAGAACCATCCTTGAATTATCTTTGAATCCTTCAGATATCTTCTCCATCCAAGAAACTGTTACCCGATGCTCCAGATGGAGGAATAGAAAGCAACTGAAAGCCTGAGACTTGCAATTTCAGTCAGAGAGCAACCACATGGCAGACAGCGGGCAGTTCGTGGTCACCATTGGTCTGACGAACATCAACACCACGAGGCAAGATCCCATCAATGTCGCATCCAGCAGAAATTTGTTACCCTCTAGCCATGTATCCAGCTCCAGCAATGTCGCATCCAGCGGAAATTTATTACCCCCTGGCCATGAATCCAGCTCCAGGATCAATGATGCTTTTGAGCTCTTGTGGGGACATCGTAAATATTTGGTACTGCTTGGAGTCCTAGCAGTTGGTGTGACATACAATGCTGGATTAACACCACCAGGGGGATCGTGGACACTAAACAAGGATGGCCATGATGCTGGTGACCCTGTCATGCATGATGGCTTTTCTGAACGGTATGAGGTGTTCTTTTACTGCAATGCAGCAGCCTTTGCTGCATCTCTTGTCTTAATCATCTTGCTTCTCAGCAAGAGTGTGACAAATCAGAGGATGTGGCTCCATTCAATGCAATTGACCATGACACTGGACCTGTTCAGCCTGCTGGGGGCTTATGCTGCTGGAAGTTGCAGGACACTCAAGTCATCCATTTACATCTTGGTTCTAGTCCTTGCTGTTATCATATATGTTGGGATCCATACTCTAGTATCCACAAGGTTTATTCCAAGAGAAATTAAACAGAATCTGCAGACAATGATAAATAGTGTTCTAAACCAACGGCGTTCCCTTGGCAGGCAAGAGAGTATCCCTCTAGAGAAAGCCGTTCAGGAGGTTCGCAAGTTCATTTTGACGCTTGTAATTTTTGCTGCTACTATCACATACCAAGCAGGATTGAATCCACCGGGCGGCTTTTGGGCTGAAAATGACCATGGTTCTAATAAGGTGCATATGGCCTTTCCTCCTTACAAGCATCATCCGGGTACTTCTGTTCTCCGGAGTAACTACCTTGGTCATTATAATATATTCATCATTTCCAATTCAACTTCCTTTGTGGCATCTTTGGTCATAATCATACTGCTTCTGAGCCCAAAACTGAGTGGACATGGAATAAGGACCAAAGCAGTGATTGTATGTGTGGTAGTGGACCTACTGGGCCTAATTGTTGCGTATGCTGCAGGATGTTGTAGAGAGGTAGCAACATCATTCTTTGTGGTGTCTATTTTCTTCATAGTTTGGATTTCCTTCGCAGTTTTAGCTGGATTATTTGTTCAGGGACCTGTAGCAAATTGGCTACAAGAGGTCAAATCAAGCAGCCTGTGTTGTGTGAAAAAAATGGGCCGTGCACTTTCATTGAGCTTTCGTGGCCACAGATCGATCAATGCAGAGCAGGGGAATTCTGTGGCAAGGAATCATCAATCCCCAGCCCGTTCAACTGATGCACCTGCAGAAGATAATACCCCTGAGCAACAAGAGCAGCCTGCAGACAATCAGCAACAATCAAATATCAGACAGGGTGAATTCCATGAGTTGCATGTACCTGCAGAAAAAAGTCAAATTTCAGATGTTCAAGAGGCTGTGTCTAACACACAGCATCCGTCAGGGAACAGCCAGCAATCAGCAAATATTCAGGATGTTGTGTCCAACCCGGAGTGCCAGTCTCCAGATGTCCAGCGTGTTGCAAACATGGAGGAGGATGTGTCCAGCTCACAGCATCCTGCAGGGAACTGTCAACGACCAGAACATGCCAAGGATGTTGTGTCTAACATGGAGTACCCATTACTAAGCCACCAGCAAACTGAAAATAGCATGTGCGGTATGTCAGCTAACCAGAAAGTTGCAAGTATGGGGAAGCAATCTTCATCTGATGATCCCGACATGACTGCTCTTCCAGTTGAGCAAAATATGCCTGTCAGGCAGAGTGATGGAGACACTAGTAGTGACATAGTGGATGAAGGGCTCTCTGCACCTGTGGAAGCCAATGGCAATGTGGACTCTGCTGAACAAAACAATCTGGTTGAAGATAATAACCCAGAGATTTGTGGCAGTCATGACCATCCTACACATTCTGAGAATGCCCATATTGACAGCAATCAAGGAGTACCCAATCAAAATGCTGACGACATGCAAACTGAGAAGCACCTGAAGAAGACCCGCACTTGTATGTTGCTTCTTGCCATTCTTGCAGTATCTCTGGCATACCAATCAGGCCTGAATCCACCAGGTGGCTTTTGGTCAAGAAGTAAAGATCATCATTCAGCTGCTGATCGCATCCTTGAGGACACCCACCATCGCCGGTTCATTGCATTCTTCTATCTCAACGCAATCGCCTTTGTGGCATCCATTGTCATGATTACTTTGCTCTTGAACAAGATGGCAAGCGACAAGGTTACCAAACGGCGTGCATTGCCAATAACGATGATAGTGGTCCTACTTTCCCTAACTGGAGCTTTTGCTCTGGGGAACTGCAGGGAGGCAAAGAAGACTATTTTCATATCAGTGCTCGTATGCACTGTGCTTGCTTATGTTCTCATTCATGTCTTGATAGCAGTACATATAATTCCTCCAGAATGGAGAAGTCAGGTAGCAGAGATGCTAGAGCAGTCAGTTAGTCTTTTTTGCTCGGTGCCACGTCAATCAGGCGACAACCAGACTGGGAGTGGTACTAGTGAGAAGGAGTTGGGAAGGCGGCGTAATCTGCTATTGACCATTGCTATTTTAGCTGTGACTGTCACATACCAAGCTGGCATGAACCCTCCAGGAGGTGTCTGGTCTGATGACAAGGATGCCACGGGAACTCCAGGCAATCCAATCCTTCAGGATACCCATCCAAAACGCTATGATGTGTTCTACTACTCAAATTCAGTTTCATTTGTGTCGTCTGTGGTCGTCACAATATTACTTGTGAATAAGGAATCCTGTGAGTATGGAATCAAGTCCTATGCACTGCGAGTGTGTTTGGTGGCGGGCTTGCTTGGCCTCCTCATTGCCTATGTTGCTGGAAGTTGCAGAAATATTAAACAGTCCATATATCTGAGCATCATTGCTATGGCAGTTCTAGTGTCACTTCTGATTCAAGTTCTGCTCTCTTCAATGCATGGCACACTAGGAAGACCATTGGCTAAGTGTCTAGTGTTTCTACACGATCTTCTCTTTCATGCGGAGGGTGAACGAGTAATAACTCACATGAGGCCAGTAGCTTCAGTTGTCGAAGAAAAAAAAGTGAGAAAGAGACACAAGTATCTGATGCTTCTTGCAATTTTAGCAGCATCGATCGCATACCAAGCTGGTCTGAACCCACCTGGTGGATTCTGGTCTGATGATGAGGGCCATGTACCAGGCAATCCCGTCCTTCGTGATATTAATCACCGACGGTACAAGATCTTCTTCTGGTTCAATTCTTTCGCTTTCATGGCATCCATTGTCGTGATCATGCTTCTGCTGAGTAAATCTATCAGGAAGGCTGTGCCACTTGGGGTATTGCACTTGATCATGATACTGGATATGTTGGCTCTCATGACAGCTTTTGCTGTGGGAAGCTGCCGCAAATTGAGGACTTCAGTGTATGTCTATGCACTAGTTGGCGGCGTTGTAGTAATCCTGCTGCTCCTAATTATTGTGACAAGTGCAATTGCAAAATATCGGAAGCCAAGAGAGGGAAATGGGATTAACTCCCCGAGACATCCTGAACCTGTTTCAGGAGCAAACACACCAGCACGACCTGAAGTTTGATGCTCCCTTTTTACAAGAACCCTATTCATCTAGGAATCTATATCTCTATATTATCTGCAAACAATTTGTGTGTCTCCTGTCAGCATTTTTCTTCATGTTTTGACCTGAACACTGGTGTTGCTGCCTGTTGTAGTTCTTGGCAATTATTTTAGCATACTTGAAATTTGAGCTTGAGCCTTAAAACTGCATATTGGGTACATCATCATGTAATGGAGCTACAAGCAGGCAATGATGATTATCTTCATTATCGTCATGTAACGAGCAAGAATTTAGAGCTGTATTTCGCTATGAAAGATAGTACCACATTAGCCTCAGGTGGCCTTCCATATTTCTGGCTTCAGTATTCTTGCACCTTATGTTCTTCTAACATCAGCTTGAGCTGTTATGTTCATCCATTTGTGGGATGATCCCATATTCTCATCTAAAACAAGTTTGACTACCAGGCTTATTTTGTAGAGTCAGCCAATGTTTTTCACTTCTCTGATATTATTAGTGTATAAAGGGAGTAGAGTAGTAGTGTAGTACATACTGGCACACCAAGGCTTTGCAATTCCTTGTAACATTATGAAGTAACCCTTCTTTATTTAGACAGTACTGAAGTTGTCTTAAGCCAACTCCACCGCACGACCCCAAACGGACGTCCGTTTGGGCCCGGATTCTGTCCGTTTGGGTAGGGCAATGGGGTCGTGTCCGGGCCATTTCTCGGTTGCGGTGGACTTCTTTACACTCGAAGAAAGAAGCACGCAAGATCGAGCCTCCGCAGATCAACAATGAGTGCATTGAGAAGGCACTAATCCAACTTACATGGGCAGTTATGGAGTTGGATATCTTTTAAAATGTATTCTTATGGTTCTTGTTTTCTTTGTTCTTGCTTTTCTAGTCAAAATTTGGTGATGTATTCCCGTGTATCAAAAATCAATGATGAAAAAAGTTTATGGGCTTGCAAAGAAAATGTGCACGGACAGGATGTGGCCGGGATACATCCGCGCGTTGGGCGCACGGCGATGTTGCTTCCTTACACCTAGTCTTGTGTCTAGTCTCTATTCTAGCAACAAGTGCACTAGTCTCGTCTCTAGCTTCTATGCTAGCTAAAAGTACATGAACATCTACTAAATTGCGCGTTATTAATATATCGATGTACTCTTTTTCCCAATACCAAAACTTGCATCCACTCTACACAATAAAATGCTAGGTTAGCACAAGTAGTCAAATCCGAGAGCACAACCGAAGCTAAAGTATCACATACCCCGTCGTTTAAGCACTTGATGAACACCCATCCGGGATGTTCCGGCGTTGTAGACACGCGGCGCACGACCTTCTTTGGGCAGTCGTCGCACTTAATGAGTGGCAACGGTGCGCCGACGAGCTTTTGGGCTAGCACCGAGCCTGGCCGACCGCCATTCGTGTATCTGCCGGCGGACCACCGACGGTTTAGATCCGAGCGGCTAGAGGAGGAGCCACTGCCTGTATGCGGCCTTGCGGCCTTGCCGGGGCCTTCCGGCCCGGTGCCCGGCCGGTCCATGGCGTGGCGCGGCCTCCCACAGCTGGGCGAGCTCAAGACCGACCGGATCCGCTCTAAATCCGGCCAAAGGGAGCGCTAGGTGGCCGTGGTTGGGTAGCTCAGGGGCGTCTAGGGGAAGGGGGCTGGGCGAGCGCGCGTCCGAGCTGCACAGCTGCAATGGCGGCGGCGGCGGGGGGCGGAGTGGAGAAGAGCGGACTGGGTGCGGCTGGAGGGGGGGGGGGATAGAAAAAGGCGTCCCTATGCCACCGATGGGCGGGCAAGGGAAGGACGCGCGCCCGTCCGCGCGCTGTCTGTTTCATCCCAGAAGCGGCGCAAATTTGGACCGGGGATGGGTCGAAAGCGGACAGAAAACGGATAAAAGTCCGTTTGTGTCCGCGCGCTAGGCCGTTTGATTTGTCCGTGTTACTCCAAACGGACGGGGCCGGACGGGATGGTGTCGCGCGCTGGAGTTGGCCTTAGGAGATGAAGTGTTCCTCAAAAATTTAACACTGGAAGGGGAATTGCAGGATCTGTATTGTGTACATGTTGTGCTACTGCCAATGTCGTGGAAGCAGTTCAGACACCTAAATGCATAATTTGGTAACAGCAACTGCTTTTAGATATATATTTTTTAGTTTTGCCAAGCAACTGCTTTTAGATTTGGTAACAGCAACTGCTTTTAAATTTGGTAACAGCAACTGCTTTCAGACACCCAAAATTTTGCCTTCCTGCAGCTTTAGGGCATTGCTGATAGTTCACGCAAGTAAAATTGTTGTCATATACTCCCTTCGTAAATAAATATAAGAGCGTTTAGATCACTAAAGTAGTGATCTAAACGCTCTTATATTTATTTAAGGAGGGAGCATGTCTTGATCCACTGTTACGACTGCTTCACTGGAAGCTGCTGCATCATGTTGGGCCCATTTAATATGCAGTTGCTTGGGTTTAATATGTGAGCAATTGAGCACTTAATACTCCCTCCATTTTGTGCCTATTGTTGTTCTGCACTTAATCCAGGCAGAGAAGCATCAGTAGAAAGGCTTGAGGTGGATTTGATTATGGTTGGGTTGGCAGTCGATCCAATTAAAGAGGAGCTTGTATGGCCACGTTGATGTCAAATTAAAGGAACTCAACTCCTTTGAACTGTTTTTCCTCCATAGTATTATAAAATATGTTTTATTTTGTGCCCTAAAAAACCAGCAATTGAACCGACGAACCAGTGGCCCGATCGGTAAAAAACTAAGCCGACAATCTCAGCGGTTCGGATTTTTAAACTATGATCTAAAGTCGTAGAGGCATCACTACTCAGTAGAGTGTGTGCACGCGCCGCGGTCGGTCCTAGCCGAGGAAAACCACGAGACCGGTCTGCTCTAGAAGAGGACAAACGTAATCAGTTTCTGAAAGTTCGCACGCTCGATCAGACAGCGAGTAGTTGGTTTATTTTTTATTTTATTTTTTTGTGGGGAGTGTAGTTGGTTCATTTTGACAGTTTTCTACGCGGTGGGTTGTTGTACTCGGTATGCAGATTTCTGTACTTTTTCATCAGTGAGAAAAATGCACCACTCTATGGTCTTTGTTTACGAGCGGCGCACCGAAAAGCGAGGCCGGGGAGAAATATATGGAGTGACAAAGTAACAATGACCTCTAAAGTTAAGCGGAGGCTGTGACAAGTTGTTCACATGAGACTTGACGTCATCCCTTCAATTGCTTGTGATGTCCGCACGAATGACCAGTCCTAGTCCAGGAGACAGCGATCCAGGGGGGATAGTGTGACGACCCGACGAGGATCAGATCGCACGAGAGGGGAAAGGGGAGGAGATGCAGGAAGAAGGAGGACAGCTTTACTTGTAGGAGAGGAAAGTTTCAGAGTACAGATGAGAGACAGAGGATCACCACACACACGCATGCCCCACGCGCCCACGCAGGGGCTGGCAATATAGCTACTCGCGGCTCGGTCCCGCTGCTGATCTGGCCAGCGATGACTTGTCCCTCCCTTTCCTATTGGCTACTCAGGTCCACTGTGGCACTTGCAGGTGCAGGTGTGACATTTCCCCCTCCATCAGAAGGAGCGTCACCTGGCGCTCCGGCCGCTCCTCGCCAGATTGCGGCGGCCGGAAAACGAAGCTTGAGTGTCTCGTAGTCTTCCTAAGTCACTGCTGCGGGCGAGGTGGAGTTCCAGTGCACTTGAATTTGCACCAATGCGGCGTTGCCTCGCTTCACCATGCGCCTGTCGAGGATCTCCACGGGCGCCGTCTCCACCATGGACAGATCCGGCGGCTTGGGCAGCTCGGCGAAGACCGGAGTGTAGTTGGGCGTGTACGACTTTAGTTGGGAGACGTGGAAGACGGATGTGACTGTCCGGCGGCAGGATCAATTTGTAGGCGAGTGCCCCGATCTTGGCCTCCACCTTGAATGGCCCGAAGAATTTGTAGGCCAGCTTGGCGCAGGGTCGATTGACGATGGAGGACTGCACGTACGGCTGTAGTTTCAGCAGCATGTCCTCGCCAACCTGGAAGCTTCGTTCCGTGCGATGGCGGTCGGCCTTCTTCTTGAAGCGTCGTTGAGCTCGCAGCAGCTGCTCACGGAGGCGGGCGGTGTGAGCGCCCCAGTCCCACTGCTCGTTGTCGAGGATCGGCGCCGGCTTGTCGTCCCAGAGCGCCATGGCCCCCAAATTGGGCTCGGTGCCATACAGTGCTTTGAATGGGGTGCAGTTAATGGAGGCGTGGAAGGAGGAATTGTACCAGAATTCCGTGGCCGGAAGCCACCGGCGCCAGTGACGGGGGTCGTCGTGGATCACGCAGCGCAGGTACATCTCCATGCATTGGTTGACCCGCTCGCTTTGGCCGTCCGTCTGCGGGTGGTAAGCTGTGGAGTACAGCAGCTTGGTGCCCGCGGCCGCGAACAGCTCGCGCCAGAGCGCGCTGGTGAAGACGCGATCGCGGTCAGAGACGATCGAATTTGGCACGCCATGGAGCTTGACGATGTTGTCCCAGAATGCGCGCGCCACCTTGGTTGCGTTGAATGGGTGACGCAGAGGGATGAAGTGGGCAAACTTTGTAAGACGATCGACGACCACCATGATGGAGTCGTAACCTTCCGAGGTAGGCAGCCCCTCGACAAAGTCCATCGTGAGCTCCTGCCAGGGTGCCGTGGGAACAGGCAATAGAGCCAAACGCCCGGGCGGCCGACAGTGCTCGTGCTTAGCCTGCTGGCACACCAGGCACTGCTTGACGAAGTCGTCGACGTCGCACTTCTGCCCAGGCCAGAGGAAGAGCTTCTTGACACGCTGGTGTGTGGCGGTGATGCCGGAGTGGCCCCCCATCGCGCTGTCGTGGAACGCGCTGATGAGCTTGGTGCGGAGCGCCATGTTGCCGCCGATCCAGAGCCGGTCGCCGCGGCGAATCAATCCCTTGTATAGCTCGAACCCCTCCTCGTCTGGACTGTGAATGGTAAGGGGGGAGAGCATCTCTTGCGCCGTGGCATCAGTCGCGTACGAATTGGCGACCTCCTGCACCCAAGCTGGCTGGCAGAGGGAGAGCGCGGCCACGCTCAGTGCAGCGCCCACCCGAGACAGAGCGTCAGCTGCGCCGTTTTCTGCTCCTCGCCTGTACTGAAACGTGAACTGCAGCCCCACCAGTTTGGACATAGCCTTGCGTTGCAGATCCGTCTCCAGTTGCTGATCCCCCAAATTGGACAGGCTTTTGTGATCTGTGAGGATGGTGAATGGCCCGCGCTGAAGGTAGGCGCGCCATTTCTCCACTGCCATCATCACTGCAAGAAACTCTTTCTCGTATGCAGACAGTTTCTGATTTCGAACACCCAGAGCCTTGCTGAAGTATGCCACCGGATGACCCTCCTGGACAAGCACCGCGTCGATGCCAGTGTCACACGTGTCGGTCTCGATGACGAACGGCTTGTTGAAGTCAGGCAGAGCAAGCACAGGTGTGCTTGCCATGGCGCGCTTGAGCAGATCGAATGCCGTCTATGCCTGTTCAGACCACGCGAAGCCCTTCTTCGTCAGTAGGTTTGTGAGCGGCTTGGCAATAATACCATAGCGCGCTACAAACTTCCGGTAGTAGCCAGTGAGGCCGAGGAACCCACGGAGCTCAGTGGCCGTCGTTGGCACAGGCCACTGCAACATCGCCTGCGTCTTGTCTGCGTCCGTGGCCACTCCCTCCTTGGAGATGATGTGCCCCAGGTATTCGATGCTGTCCTGCGCGAATGAACACTTCGAGGCCTTGACGAACAGTTCGTGCTGACGAAGAAGCTCGAACACTTGCCGTAGATGCTCCACGTGCTCTTCCAAGGTGCCGCTGAAGACCAGAATGTCGTCGAGGAAGATGATGACGAACTTGCGCGCGTGCTTGCCGAAGATCGCATTCATCAGACACTGGAAGGTTGCCGGTGCGTTCGTCAGGCCGAACGGCATCACTCGAAACTGAAAATGGCCATGGTGGGTTTTAAACGCTGTCTTGTGCTCGTCCTCTTCGCGCATACGGATTTGGTGATAGCCGGTGCGGAGATCGAGTTTGGAGAAGTATGCCGCGCCGGCTAGCTCATCGAGCAGCTCGTCGACGATCGGTAAAGGGAACCGATTCTTGATGGTGATGTCGTTGAGTCTCCTGTAATCGATGCAGAATCGCCAGGTCTCATCCTTCTTCTTGACAAGGAGGACTGGTGCTGCGAAGGGGCTCACGCTGTGGGTGATGACGCCGGATTGCAGCATTTCTTCGACTTGGCGTTCGATCTCGTCCGTTTGCAGAGGCAAGTACCGATACGGGCGACCGTTCGTCGGTGGTGCACCGTCCACCAGAGTGACTACATGGTCATACTGCCGGTGTGGTAGCAGCTTCTTGGGTTCGCCAAACACGCTGGCAAAGTCGTCGAGGACCGCTTGCACTGCTGGGGGAGGGGGCTTGTCCTTGTCTGTGCTTGGCGCGCGCTAGTCCACGACCGCCATGTACCAGATATCATTCCCGGCGTGCCACTTGGTGAACTGATCCGGCTCGATGTAGTCGATGTTGGTAGTGGTGCCCTTGGGACGAACGCCTTGCAATGTCACAGTCTCGCCCTGGTGCGCGAAGGAGATGGTCTTGTCCAGCCAGTGGCAGTTCATGGGGCTGTTTTGTTCGAGCCAGTCCATGCCTAGCACGTCGTCGTACGCCCCGAGCGTGAGCTGGCGCATGTCCATGCTGAATGTGTGTCTGTGGCACCACCATTGGACAGCCGGAATCATGCTGTCGCAAACCAGGCGCTCCCCATTGGCGACACGCACCCCCACTGGCGGCAAGGGCGTGCTTGTGGCCTTGATCCGCTCCGCGAACGCCTGCGATATGAAGCTGTGTGTGCTGCCCGAGTCCACAAGCAGCAACATCACCTGATTACCCACCATGGCTCGAAGGCGGATAGTGCGTGGCGAGTCCCTGCTAGAGACCGCGTGGGTGGAGATGAGGCAGCACTCTGGTGCGGGTTGCTCCGGCGCAGGCGCGTCCAACTGTTGGGGAACGTAGTAATTTCAAAAATTTCCTACGCACATGCAAGATCATGGTGATGGCATAGCAACGAGAGGGGAGAGTATTGTCCACGTACCCTTATAGACCGTAAGCGGAAGCGTTATGACAACGCGGTTGATGTAGTCGTACGTTTTCACGATCCAACCGATCCAAGCACTGAACGTACGACACCTCCGAGTTCAGCACACGTTCAGCTCGATGACGATCCCCGGGCTCCGATCCAGCAAAGCGTCGGGGATGAGTTCCGTCAGCACGACGGCGTGGTGACGATGATGATGCTCTACCGGCGCAGGGCTTCGCCTAAACTCCGCGATGATATAACCGAGGTGGAATATGGTGGAGGGGGGCACCGCACACGGCTAAGGAACGATCCGTAGATCAACTTGTGTCTCTAGAGGTGCCCCCCTCCTCCGTATATAAAGAGGGAGAGGAGGAGGGGGCTGGCCAAGGGGAGAGACGCGCCCTAGGGGGGGCAATCCCACTCCAAGTAGGTTTGGCCCCCCTTTCCTATTAGGAGTAGGAGAGGGAAGGAAGAGAGGGGAGGGAAGAAGGAAAGGGGGGCCGGCCCCCCTCCCAATTTGGATTGGGCTTGGGGGGGCGCCCCCTCCTTTGCTCCTTCTCCCTCCTTTCCACTAAGGCACAATAAGGCCC